>NC_053159.1:55007138-55049638 GCF_016835505.1 Polypterus senegalus
CCCTCTTCACATTGCTCCCTTACTTGCTGGACTTACTTGTGGCTGCTGTGTCGCGTGATATGCCTCTTGCACGACACTACGCTTACTTAAAAGCCTGAACAGCCACCTGTCCTTTTTGGCTGATTGTTTTGTTTCTGTCTCCTCCCCCAGACATTCTCTGCTCTTGTTGGGGGTTGTGCTCCTCTATGATGTTTGTCTATTCTTTAACTAATGACTAACTGCATACTGAGCTCCTTTTACTTCTGAAAGAGACATGTTTGTTTGAAGTGTTTGATTGTCTCTACAATCTCCTGTGTTTCTGTGCAATTCTGTGACCCAAGCGTGACACCTTGCAGTACTGTAGTCTCACTGACCCCGGGATTGAGTGCTGCACTAGACTAGCCTACAAGCATCAGCGCTTACCTGAGTGTGCTTGCGTGCAGCCATTTCAAGAGCAGTTGGCTCAGTGATTTACTGAGTTTTATCCATGTCGTCATTTGCGCTTTGTACATATTGTTCCAGTAGTCTTTTTAAATAGTTTTTACAGCTCATTAGCAGTATGTAAAATGATCAGTGTTGAAGTAATCGTGATTCTCTTTGCATGAAAAAAATTTGTTCCATTAAAATTTCACTTTTTCTTTGTGAATTGTGAAGTTTTACTTAAAGTGCAGCAAAAACGTATTTGGCATCCAGGGATGCATCAACCCCCAAGTATGTGGCAGTTTAAGGGTTAAAGCCCCAAGATGCTGCCGAAATGAGCTGTACCATCTAAGGCTTCTGGCAATGAAAACGCTCTTGCATGAATTATAGTGCATTGGTAACATTGGTATTTTACATTCTAGCACTGTGGGAGACATATCAGTACAGTATTCAGGTTTACCTTTACATTCTTTATTTTTAGGTAATGTATTAACCTGAATTTGAAATTAAAGCGTTTTGGGGGAATATTTAGGGTTTAAACTATGAAATAGGCATTTTTTTAGCCACATCCAAATTTCGCATTTTTTCCAAATTCGCGGGTGCTCTTAAGAATTTTAGGGGTGTACTGTATTTTAAAGTTTTAATGATTTCATTTGCCACTGGCGAGCCAAGTAAAAATGATAATCACCAAAACCTTTTTGTGACCATTTTACTCAAAGTCTGGAGCCCCATTTTGGTATCCTTAACCTCTGTCTAGTTGAAATTCAGCCTCTTTGTAAACAGCGTTATCTCTAGTTTTGTGGTGTTCCACTTTAGTTTTTCATAACTTTTTTTTAAGAATTTTTGAAAACCTTAGTTTGCACTTATTGTACTTGTGGCCACAGTTTTACCCTTCCAATGATTTCTTCCACCATGATAATGCACCATGGTACAAAGCAAAATTTGTCTCGGACTAGTTTAATGAACCTGACAATAAATTCATTGTACTTCAGTGGCCTCCCCAGTCACCGGATCTGAATCCAATAAAACACCTTTTGGATTTGGTAGAATGGTAAATTCACATCATAAATATACAGGTGAGAAATCTGCTGAATCTGCATTATGCAATTATGTCATCATGGACCAGAATGTCAAAGGAATGTTTCTAACTTTTTGTGGAATCCATGCCACAATGAATTGAGGCTGTTCTTAGAGAAAAGAGGCCCTACCTAATATTAGTAGGCCCCTATAAATTCCATTTAATATTTTTCTAATTATGTTTTAATTCCTTCCATTTTTGTCTGTTTTGGATTGTTGTTTTTTTTTTTGTTTCATAAAATTTCCAATATAATATAGGTTCAAAGAGCGAAAAAAATAACTAGTGTCTGTTTAGTTTTTTTAACTGCTTTGTTTAAACTGCACAAAAAATCCAACAAAAGTTGGAAAACGTTTAGTGCTGAAACTTTCAAGTTTCATTATCCTTAATATTTCATATAAACCTAATTTATTAAAATAAATGTTTGATCAAATTAGTGTACTTGCAAGTTTAAACTATTGTGAAAAATTGTTTTACATTTATTAAAGGTAAAGTAAAATTCATTCTAATGCAGAATATTGGATTTAGCAAAAAATGGCAGCAAAATCTTCCAAAACCTTAAGTCTGAAATCACAAGCTCTTAGTGCACATGTGATTGTGGTTTAACAAGCTGCAGAATTCACCTGACCCTGCCTCCATTCTTTGTTTCTGATTCTCCTATATGAAGATTTAAACTGATAGAGTCAACTACACCACATAAATTATTTGGAGTTTTTATGTGCATGGTGTGTGTGTGTATTTTCCTTAAATATTATCAGTAGTTCACTATATTGAACATGATGTTTAAAACATTTAAATGTTACATTAGGCTATATGTTAGCCACCGTAAACTTTCTTTTAAATGATAAATAGCAAATACAAAATAGTTTGCTAAGCCATGACGGGTTATTGCTTGTGTTTCTTATTTTTAATCATGTGTGCATCTTGTGCGAATTAACTAAGGTTAGCAGGTGGTTTGTGTACTTTTTAATGAGTGTTATTCAGATGGGACATGCATGTAATAATTATGTTTTGATGGGCTGAATCCCTCAAGGCTGAGTGAATTGTTAAGCTATAATGCAAAATAGTATGCATGGTTCTAGTTGATAATGAAAGAGCTACTTAGTGGAGCTTACATAAAATAAAAAAACAAAGTAATAGACAAGATGGTAGTTTTGCATGGAATCCTAAAAGTTTATAGTTTTATTTTCCTGAAATCTTTGTAAATATTTCATTTTTCTGAATTTAGTGAGATTTTTAGTTTAATGTCAGTAAATCTAAATTTGTGCCATACTAACAAACACTGCCAATTTCTTACATGCCAGAACGCCAAAATGGGGTGCAGTGCTTTATTGCAAATAATTAAACTTTATGAATATCATTCATGCACGATAACTTGACAGCTTCAGCACTTCTACCATTGGTGACTTAGATATGATTTCGAACTGAGGACTTTTTGTGATGGTGTTTTTAAAGACCTTTTGTATACAAGTTTCATACTTAGGGTTAGAATTATGTTCCATTGTCTTTATGATTAAATGTTTCAGAGTGTGCTTTGCTATACCAATTACTTGTGGCTGTTTTAAGGTCTATGATGGTTTTCAAAATAAATGATTAACCTTGTGTACTGCTTCTTGCTTATTCCATCCTATGTCCCTAATTCCCAAAGTATATACTCCCCTGACTCTCTTTGGCGTTTTGTTTGTTCAGCTTGTTTTTAATGTGGTGATTGTTCGCTCTGGTTGCCTAGGCAGAGATCACCTGAACTTTATTAAACATGTTTTTATGTTTTCCTTTAGGGAAACTTAATCACGTGTTCAAGGTAGGAAAAAACATCCCACAAGAACTGAAGTGGTTTAACGCCAGTGTTACAGATTTCTCTGAAACAATGTTTTCTTAAAGCTGTAATGCTTTTTAAATAAAAAGGCAACCTTTATTGGGTGACAATTTGCTGTTGAGGAATTTTGAAAAATTTGTGGATAGGGGAAGTTTGCGTGGACTACAGTAAACCCTCGTTTATCACGGTTAATCTGTTCCAGACTCTACCGCGATAAATGAAATTCTGCGAATTATAAATCGAATATTTTCACAAAGCATAGAACACTTGTTTACGACCTCCTAAATACGTTTTTTAACATTATTAGTCCTATAGACATGAAATAACACCCTGTAGTCAAAAGTTTAAACTGTGCTCCATGACAAGACAGAGATGACAGTTCCGTCCCACAATTAAAAGAATACAAACATATCTTCCTCTTCAAAGGAGTGTGTGTCAGGAGCAGAGAATGTCAGAGAGAGAGACAGAGAGTGAAAAGCAAACAATCAAAAATCAATAGGGCTGTTTGGGCTTTTAAGTATGCGAAGCACCGGCGGAGAAAGCAGCTGCAAGAAAGGGAGCAATGTGAAGGTAGTCTTTCAGCATTTTTTAGAGGAGCGTCCGTATCCTCTAGGCCAGTGTCCGAACAGCCCCTCTGCTCACACCCCCTCCATTCACACCCCCTCCGTCAGGAGCAGAGAAAGTCAGAGAGAGTGAGAGAGAGAGAGAGAAAAAAAGAAAACAATCCAAAATCAATACGTGCTGTTCGGCCTTTCAAGTATGCGAAGCACCGTGCAGGAAGCACATCGTATATCATTGAGGAGTTTTATTCAATACGTAATACGTGCTCTGATTGGGTAGCTTCTCAGCCATCTGCCAATAGCATCCCTTGTATGAAATCAACTGGGCAACCAACTGAGGAACCATGTACCATAAATTAAAAGAACTTAAATCCGCGAACTGGTGAAAAATCTGTGATATATATTTAGATATGCTTACATTTAAAATCTGAAGCGCGATGAAGTGAAGCTGCGAAAGTCGAAGCGCGATATAGCGAGGGATCACTGTATATGGGTGTTAGTATTTTTTTGAGTATACAATTTTCTTTTGTAGTGGTAATTGATGAGTTCAGTTTGAAATACAGCATGCTGAAGAAATTAAGCTTGTTCTTTTTTCCTAACATTTGCCATTTTCATTAAACTAATGCAAAGCCATTCTCTTATGAAGGCTTAAAAATTAAGAATGTATGTTAACACTAGAATTCCCGAAGTCTACGAAAAAAAACTAGTAATCCCGGCCCACCTTAAATCCCTTCGCACCTCTCCATCAGTGTCTTTTGTTTTGTAAGTATGTCGATCATCACATGCAGCAAGCAGCCTACTGTCCCATCCCCTGCCTTGACAGAGCTCACGCCAAGGCTCCTTATCTGTGTGTGAGGTGCCTGGAGTTGTATAGGGTAAATAATCATCATTTGGAATACATACATTTTATGCAAGTTCCGTGTCTACAAAGATCTGTGTAAATTGTAGGATGTAGTGCAAGGCAGGAATTGTTGAACACAACTAAAAAAACGTTTTTTATATTTTAGTAATAATTGACAAAATATAGACATGAAGTGTATAATGTGTGAAGACTGAAGTCCAAAAATCAAACACTTTCACAAAAGGTACAAGTATAGCAAAACAAGTGTGCTTTTATTCAAGAATATAACTGTAGAAAAAGAAGTCGGTTTAGGGCAGGGCTGTGGATTCGGTAGATAAATCCTTCGACTCCGATTCCTTTGTTTCTGGTATTTCTGACTCTGACACTCCGACTCCTTTGTATTTAATATGCTAATGTAGTTTCCATATTGATTGAAGTAAGGCAACATACACATCATTTAACCACAGAACTACTGGCTGGGAAACTGACTACTGTATTGACCAGTTTAAGCAAAAGACAAGAACCCTTGAACACAGTTCAGGCCATAGCACATACCTACATCATTACACTTGTTTACACTCAAATGAACTTGTTAAACACATTATATCTCTTTATTATAAAAAAAAAATCTTGGCAGGGAGACGAGACGTGATCTATTTGGAAGATAATTTGATATCCCACGAGACAAGGCAGTGAGACAGAAGAACAGCTGCTGCCCGGGCCAGGAAATAAAGGACAAATATTGTTTTTACAAAAGTTTTAAAGTAAAAGTGAAAATGATGCATATGTAACAATTCCCATGAAAATAATTTATTTAAATTGCTTATCTGGTAAACTTTACCCGGGGGTGGGCGAGCGAAGCGAGCAGGCCGGAGCCCCCTACTCTGAAATAAAATGAAAACACTTTTTGTAATGTACCATAATCCAGATTACAATATGTGAATGTCCGGTTGTATAATAGCTCAGCTGAACTTCACACTAGTAGTAGTAGTAGCTGCTATGCACTGGGTTTTATTCTTACATGAAAAAAATACATAATTATGACTATTGTTTGTGAAATGGGACATTGGAACTTGCTGTATTTTTTATTTTTTTTTTCTCATTACAATTTTAATCTATTAGGAGTCAGAGTCGGTACATTTTTGCCAGGTATCCAAAGTTATCTCTGACTCCTCGACTCTGACACAACAGCCCTGGTTTAGGGTACTACGCTAACACGATAGCTTTGTTGCCACAGCTGTAAACACTGCTGACTGGCAATCAAAAGGTTGACGGTTCGATTCTGATCACACCTGTTTTGAGTAGAGAGCTGCTCTTATTCTTACTCCTGTTATGTGCTAAACCACGCTATGCGTGTTAAAGTTGTCTGTGAAGGGCGCCCTGTTTAAACGCGGATGCAAGTTGTGAACTAGGCCCTTCGTCACACAGCATTATGATTTTTTATAAAGGAAACAAAATTAAAAAAGATAACCCTTGGGTATTGATTCGATAGGAACGTCCCACTCGGAATCGTCCGTTCACAGTTCATCTCGTTTTCAGGACACTGTCCTTTCCTCTCACGATGTCTTCTCAACCTTTCTCCAATCTCACAGGTTGCTTTGTGGCAATCCAAAGAGTAAGGCAATATACACGGAGCAATGGTTATTAAAGGGGGACACACAGGTATCCAGGCTCTTTAAAGCATAAATAGGGATCACTTCACTGACATGTGAGCAAGGCACCATACAACTGTGAGACGTGCAGCACTCGCTGGCTACAACGTAACAATATTTTCCGGAACGTGCTGTTACATTCATTTATTTTACCCCCTGTCTTTATTTCATTCATATGTTACGTAGGCATGTACCTTTTATTTTCGGCAATCTCATTTTGCAACCAGGCCTCAGGAGCTAATCAACGTAACGCAGTCCACCACCCCTTTTGTTATTCCAGGCACATTGTTGACATCCGTGAGTAACAACAATGTACTAAACTGGAAGGTGGTCTACGCATGCATGGAATTCGCAGACAAAGATCAAGATCTAAATGAAGATCTGTTTAGTTAATTTAAAGCACAACAATTTGTTTTGTTGGAATGTCTGCGTTTTGAGGTGTGACTGGAGTACTACAGTCTTCAGTAGTATAAGCCTGGAGGAGATTCTTAATGCAATGCCTATGTTTTAGTTGTCTCTCTACTGCCATCTAGGTGCTTCTTCTAATTCATTCGTGGACAAAGATCAAGACTCAAATGAAGATTATATATAGAGATTATACAATAAAAACATACATTTGATTTGAGTCTGTAACAATCGATTATACAATAAAAACATACATTTGATTTGAGTCTGTAACAATCGGTGTAAATTTATGGTATTCGTAAAAAACATTTTTTTAAATTTGTTTTATTCTCTCAATCACGTTCATGCTCCCCCCGATCTGACGATGCAGTTTTCACATAAAGACATGCTATTACAGAGGTGAATTCAGATGATGATGAGTGTTCTACATCGAAGAAAGAGATCAGAAGCCCTCCCCACAGGAAATGTACGCTCACACGTAATAACAACACCACTGCGCCAGGTGTAAAGGCAAAAGATGGCATTGTTTGGATGCAGCAAAAGGTCAGGCGTCATCCTGCCAGTCAATGTGCCACACGCGTGTCCTTCAAAGAAAAAGCAGCGCTTATAAAGCTTGCTAAGGTATCGTGGGAAGTCCTGTTTTTGATTTTTTCTAATGGTCTTTATGTGAAAAACATCTACATTATATAAAAGCCAGATCGAATGTTTTTTACCTGTTTACCTTGATTTGTTTACTGCAGAGCTTCCTATGTTTTGACATAGGTATGCTCACAAAGTACATGTGTAATGCCACTGTAAGAGCCATTTTCCTAGTTCTATAAAATGTATGAATATTTACTAGATGATAATGCATAAAATATGAGAGGTTCCTATAACCCCCGTGAATAGTATTGAGTTGGTATTTTCCTGTCATTTTCTAACAGTTTTGAGCAAACAATGTTCTCCAGTTAGTGTCTAGCCTTGCCTTGTGTAAGGCACAGTGGCATACGGTTTTTTAAACGTGTCCTTGTTTGTGTTCACGTTCGTGCTTGCACACGTGACCGTGCCTGGGCGCATGTCTATGTGCCAACGGCCTACGGACCTTTTGAGTGTGAAGTAACATGTAAAATAAAAGATTTAAGAGTTGAACCGTATGTTTAAAGCATACAGAAGAAGAAATAAATAACCTTTAAGTATAGAAATAACCAAAGCTTCTTAAGAAAAGCTAAGTTTATAGAAGATACATTTTTTCTTTTTTTTGCCTTTATTCTATGTGTGTAACTATTTTTCTTTATTCTTGTATGGATTATTTGTTTTTAACTTTCACTAAATATTTTTAAAACGAACTTTTGGACTGAGAGATTTCTTTGACACGCATCTTACCCGTGCCTGACTTCGCCTGATACATCGGCGGCTACACTAAATTTAAAAATCCTGCCTGAAGTTTTGAAACCTGCCTAGGACTGAAAGTTTAAAATTGCCTTGGATTATAAAAGAAAGCAAGCCTGCATTTTCAACGCCTGGGATCACCATGGCATCTGAGTCCGGGAGCCAGAGAACATTTCGAACCCCCATTGAAAGTAACTGTGGTGTGAGTGGAAGTCACGACGATCATGATGTTTCAATGGAGGATCATCTTGATGATGACATAAAGCCGTCCAATTCATTAACAACTAAACTTCAATCTGAAATGGACTACAAATACAAACAATTATCTAATGTGATGAAGTCTGTGAAGGATTTAAAAAAAAATGAATTTAATTGTGAATCTATAAAATCGATCGAGAACATGTTCTTTAACCAGAGAATGGAATATAAAAGGTTAAGTGACAAACTCTTATCCCTTCAGAGCAATGAAGATATACGGAAAATGCTTCAAAAGGACTTTAATGCTAAAATGGAAATTGTTCGCACATTTTCGGAAAATATGATGGAATGGGTTTTTGAAGTACGTCAAAATATAAGCTTAAACCAGCAGCCCGACTTTTCGGCTAACCAATTCAAGGATTACAGAACGACGAATGACTTTCCTGACGTCTCTCCAGAAGATAGTATCTCACAGGTTTCCATTCAAAGTAAAAGTCGGAAGTTTGGCGGCAAATTCAGCCAAAGCCTCCCAAATCTCCGCAAAATCTAAACGTAGTACAAGTTCAGCCGGGACTTCTATTAGCAGCATCAGATCTCAAGAGGCAGCACACGCCGTGCTGTTCGCTAAAGCGGAGAACCAAAGAAAGCAACAGGCTCTAGATATGGAAGAAATGCAGTTAAAAGCTAAGAGAAAAGCTAAAAGAGATCAATTAGAATTGGAGGCAGCTATAGCAGAATCCGAAGCAAAATTGGGAGTTCTTAAAAGACGCTATCGAAGTTCAGATAAACCCAATCCTAGTAACGTCCCTCAGAAACCAGACGTGAGAAGCGCAAAACCACAAGAAGCAAGTATTCGTGACTTTCCATGTAACAACGAAAGTAAAAATAAACGCCAGTAATCGCTTTATCAGCAGGAAAATAAAGCGCCAGCACCCCTTCAACAATCGCTTTACGATAAGCGCTACGATCAACTGAATGAACAACAGTATAAGACACAAGCACCTTATGTGCCTCACAAAAAGATCCCAATATTTGACGGCGATCCCTTGAAATATGTGGACTTTATAAGAGCATTTGACCGAGCTATCGATGAGGCAAGGAATCCGCAAGATAAATTGGACTTATTGGCACAGTTTACTAAAGGTTCACCTCACAAGATTGTTAAAAACTGCAAACACGTGTCACCGTTAGAAGGTTATCAAAAGGCCAGAAAGAAACTCAAAGTCTCTATGGAAACCAGCTACAGAAAGCCGATGCCTATATGAGAAAAGAGAAAGGGCGATCGCAAATAAAGCCAAACGATGGGGAAGAACGGAGCGATGATGCAAACTTTCTTGGCGAATGTATAAATATTATGCCCGACTTACAAAGCGGACAACAATATGAAAGTAAGGATAACCTTCCTACTAAAGTCTCCAAACTTCCTCAAGACCTACTAGCACCGTGGCAATGCAAAGTACAGAGTATTTAAAGTACGGAGAGCAGGTGAACACCTCTCACCAATCCAGTGATTTTTCTTAGCGAACAGCCAACATCAGCTTTGGATCCCACGTACAGCTCAGCTCCACAAAGCCATACCTTCAAGAAGGAAAAGGACAAAACTGACCAAGAGAAGTATCCCTTGAAAGGCGTCCTGAGAGAAAGCAGCTTTGTTACAAACTTTTCTGCAGCGAATGAAAAAATGGATACAGATACCTCAGTCAAAACGGCGGAGATGGCTGGACGTACAATCGGTAAGCGCTGTCTTTTTTGCAATGAAAATCACGATCTTAACGAATGCAGTGGAAATTAGACATTAACTTATGAAAGTAAAATTGACTTTTTGAAATCTAAAGACTTATGCTTTTATTGCCTTAAACAAGGACATTTTAGTAAAGACTGTCAAGAAAGATTAAATGCCAAATATGCTCTGTTACATCCAGTAATTCTGCATATGAATAAGGAAAAAGGCACTGATGATAAAGCCACACCTCCTAAAGAGGATAACGTTAAGTCGGAAGAGAAAAACATTTTTTTTGCTCAAATTTCTGTTGAACCGCTAGAGACTTGTTCTGATACCGGGGCAGGTAAAGAGTGTGTCTTGGCTGTGACTCCAATTCAAGTTAAGTCCGAAACAAGTGAAAAATGTGTAGAAACATATGCTGTAAAAGATTCTGGCAGCTCAGCTACATTTTGTACAGAAAGTCTGCAAAAGCAGTTAAATCTTTCTGGAAGAAAGTCTCACATCTACATCAGTGCTGTAGAAAGAGACACAGTAAGTAGTCAGAAATTAGTAAAGTGTACAGTCTTAACGGAGTTACAAGTCTGTGAGATAGAAGAAAATACATTTTTTGATACACCAGAAGTTTACACACTGAACTCTGTACCAGTGAAAAGGGAGAACATCCCTAAAGAAAAAGAAAGACTGCAAACATGTTTAGTTAATTGTGTGACAATAAAAAGTAGAACAAATGTTAATCAAGCAGTACAATATAGACTTTCCAGAACGCAACTGTGAAGAAAAAGAGGAAATGTCATAGGAAGACATTAAATTCATGCGCATAGCCTCAGACACTGCAAGTGTAGTGAACGGACACTATTGCATTAATCTGCCTTTTAAAGATGAAACCCTTAAAAGTGCCAAACAAGAGGCACAGCTCCAGAGGAAGCAGTTAACACTGTGTTAAATAATTTCTATGTTGATGACTGTTTAAAGTCAGTTGCTACTGAAGAACAAGCCATAAAATTTGTCAAAGATCTTAAAGCCCTGTGCTTAAAGGGAGGATTTTATCTTACAAAATGGATAAGTAGTAGCAGAGCAGTTTTGCTGTCAATCCCTGAAGAAGATAGGGCAATAGATCAAAAAGACTTGGACTTAAGCCATGATCTGTTACCAGTTGAAAGAGCTTTGGGTGTTCAATGGTGCACACAGACTGACAGTTTCAAGTTCCAGGTAAAGCTGCAAAATAAGCCTGCTACAAGACGTGGCATTCTGTCAGTGGTCAGTGCAATATATGACCCACTTGGATTTTTAGCACCAGTCATATTGCCTGCCAAGCTTATTCTAAGAGAACTGTGTAAAGAAAACTATGCTTGGGATTAAGAAGTGGAAGCTAAGTACGTTCGGCAATGGGAAAAAATGGATGGACGATTTGCAGCTACTTGTGGATTTTAATGTAGACAGGTGCTTTAAACCGCCTGGATTTGGTCAAATAATGACAGCACAAATGCATCATTTTGGAGATGCTTCAGAAAACGGGTATGGCACCGTTTCCTACCTCCTATTGACTAACAAAGAAAATGAGAGACATTGTTAATTTCTAATGGGGAAATCAAGAGTGGCACCACTAAAATCTGTCACTATACCAAGATTGGAACTTACAGCAGCAGTGGTTACAGTCAAAATGGACAAAATGTTAAAACGAGAACTGCAGATTCCCCTGCAAGAGTCGATCTTTTGGACTAACAGCACCACAGTACTAAGGTACATCGCAAATGAAAGTGCACGCTACAAAACCTTTGTTGCCAACAGAATCGCAGTGATAAGAGAGCACACGCAACCCTCTCAATGGAGATACGTCACATCTGCACAAAATCCTGCGGATCAGGCATCAAGAGGTTTGACAGTAGAAAGCTTTATCAAAAGTAAGACTTGGATACAAAGCTCGAATTTCCTACTACAGCCAGAGCACGAATGGCCTAAAAGACCGGATGAGGTGGACTTGTCTACAAGCTACGATCCGGAAATCAAAAGGTGTGTAGTAAATTTTGCATGTGTAGAAGAAAAAACTGAACCGGTAAAAAGACTTCTAGAGTACTACTCAATGGTACAAATTAAACAATAGCTTGGTTCCTTAAGTTTAAAGAAGTGCTAATGCGTTTGAAAGAAGAGAGAAAGGCAATTCAATATACAGTTAGCCAATCTGGAGATAGCTCAGAAAGACAAAAGATGCTGATCGCGAAACATATGAAGGAATATAAATCAATAATGAGACTAAAGCCACTGTCTCTAGATGACTTGTCTAAAGCAGAAAATGAGCATATTCGCCTAAGTCAAGTACAAGCTTACCCAGAAGAAGTTAAAGCACTAAGTAAAAATCGGCCTATAAAGAAAAGCAGTACAATCATTAAACTGGATCCAGTTCTACAAGATGGAATATTGAGAGTTAGAAGAAGGCTTAGCAAATCAGCAATGCCAGAAGAGGCAAACCACCCTGCAATCATTCAGAAGAATTTACATATTGCTACTCTCATTATGCAACAAGTTCATAAAGAAATTGGACATTGTGGGTGTAATTACAAGATTCTACACCCTGAAACTCCTGGGTAAGGACAATGCCAATTGCAAAAGGGGCAGTCAGAAGAATTTGTGCGCAGATCCAGACCAGCACACTGGACAGACTTGTGAACAAACTGTGCCTGCTCCAGGGATCAAATAATTAAAATGACTCATTTTCTTTTTGTATGCCTAATCTTAAAGCCTTTTAAATTTAGTGCTTGTGTTTATACATTAGAGTTTAAGCTATAAAGTTTCTTAAGTTTAGTATTTGTGTTTTTATAGTAGAAACTAAGTTAAGCTTCTTAAGGTTTGTTTTAAGTTTCGTAAAGTAATGAAGGCTCTTATTAAGTAAAGTTAAGTAATTGATTTCTGCCCTAGCATAAACAATTAGGGGCCAGATGTGTAAGAGCCATTTTCCTAGTTCTATAAAATGTATGAATATTTACTAGATGATAATGCATAAAATATGGGAGGTTCCTATAACCCCCGTGAATAGAATTGAGTTGGTATTTTCCTGTCATTTTCTAACAGTTTTGAGCAAACAATGTTCTCCAGTTAGTGTCTAGCCTTGCCTTGTGTAAGGTACAGAGACATACGGTTTTTTAACCGTGTCCTTGTTTGTGTTCACGATCGTGCTTGCGCATGTGACCGTTCCTGGGCGCATGTCTGTGTGCTAACGGCCTACGGGCCTTTTGAGTGTGAAGTAACACGTAAAATAAAAGATTTAAGAGTTGAACCGTATGTTTAAGAAGAAGAAGAAATAAATAACCTTTAAGTATAGAAATAACCAAAGCTTCTTAAGAAAAGCTAAGTTTATAGAAGATACATTTTTTCTTTTTTTTTGCCTTTATTCTATGTGTGTAACTATTTTTCTTTTTATTCTTGTATGGATTATTTGTTTTTAACTTTCACTAAATATTTTAAAAACAAACTTTTGGACTGAGATTTCTTTGACACGCGTCTTACCCGTGCCTGACTTCGCCTTATACATACACATACACTGTCCAGATCTAAACACAAGCGTGGAGAGTCCTTGCTTACTGAAGTCTATAGCTGCAGGTTAAGATGCCATCGCTGTACTTTTTTATTTCAAACCGAGCAGCAACGTTGTGTAGAATACAGTGTTCTGCTCAGGACCTCAAGTTTGAGTTATACAAGGTCATAAACATGTTTTTTTCTGGTTGTGTTTTGTTTGGATATGTGTGTGTAGTTTTTATTCATACATATTTCCATACCGGATTGGTTGAGCCCCGGGTTAACAACGACCTATACCAGTACTGTTAGCCAACAGGGTGCTGGCAGAAATTAGGCTACTGTTGGCTGAAGAAGAAGATGGGGGAGACGTGTCCGGAGGCAGGAGGCGAGGAGGAAAGTAAAGAGAGTTGAACTGAGGGTAGAAACTTTGAATGTTGGCAGTATGACTGATAAGGGGAGAGAGTTGGCAGATATGATGGATAGAAGGAAGGTTGATATATTGTGCGTGCAAGAGTCTAAATGGAAGGGGAGGAAGGCCAGGTGGATCGGAGGTGGATTCAAATTGTTCTATCATGGTTCAGATGGGAGGAGAAATGGAGCAGGGGTTATTCTGAAGGAACAGTATGTCAAGACTGTTTTGGAGGTGAAAAGACTGTTAGAGTAATGATTATGAAGCTGGAAATTGAAGGTGTGATGAATGTTGTTAGTGCATATGCACCGCAAGTTGGGTGTGCAATGGGTGAGAAAGAAGATTTTTGGAATGAGTTGATGAAGTGATGAACAGTGTACCCAAGGGACAGAAAGTGGTGATTGGAGCAAATTTCAATGGGCATGTTGGTGAAGGGAACAGTGGAGACGAGGAGGTGATGGGTAGATATGGTGTCAAGGAGAGGAATGAAGAAGGTCAGAGGATAGTGGATTTTGCCAAAAGGATGGACATGGCTGTGGTGAATACATATTTTAAGAAGAGGGAGGAACATAGGGTTACATACAAGAGTGGAGGAAGATGCACACAGGTAGATTACATCCTATGCAGAAGAGTTGATCTGAAGGAGATTGAAGACTGCAAAGTGGTGGCAGGGGAAAGTGTAGTTAAGCAGCATAGGATGGTGGTCTGTAGGATGATGTTGGAGATCAAGAAGAGGAGGAGAGTGAGGGCAGAGACAAGGATCAAATGGTGGAAGTTGAAAAAGGAAGACTGCAAGGTTGAGTTTAGGGAGGAGGTGGTTAAGAGTTACCAGACAGCTGGGAAACTACAGCAGATGTAGTAAGGGTGACAGCAAGAAGGGTGCTTGGTGTGACATCTGGAAAGAGGAAGGAGGAAAAGGTAACCTGGTGGTGGAATGAGGAAATACAGGAGAGTATACAGAGGAAGAGGATGGCAAAGAAGTGGGATAGTCAGAGAGATGCAGAAAGTAGTCGAGTACAAGAAGATAAGGCACAAGGTGAAGAGAGGTGGCGAAGACTAAAGAAAAGGCATATGATGAGTTGTATGACAGGGTGAACACTAAGGAGGGAGAAAAGACCCTGTACCGATTGGCTAGACAGAGGGACTGAGCTGAGAAAGATGTGCAGCAGGTTAAGGTGATAAAGGATAAAGATGGAAACATACTCATAGGCGAGGAGAGTGTGTTGAGCAGATGGAAAGAGTACTTTGAGAGGCTGATGAATGAAGAGAACGAACGAGAGAGAGAAGAGGTTGGATGATGTGGAGATAGTGAATCAGGAAGTGCAATGGATTAGCAAGGCGGAAGTAAAGACAGCTATGAAGAGGATGATAAATGTGAAGGCCGTTGGTCCAGATGACATACCTATGGAAGCATGGAGGTGTTTAGGAGAGATGGCAGTGGAGTTTTTAACCAGATTGTTTAATGGAATCTTGGAAAGTGAGAGGATGCCTGAGAAGTGGAGAAGAAGTGTACTGGTGCTGATATTTAAGAATAAGGGGGATGTGCAGGACTGCAGTAACTACAGGGAATAAAATTGATGAGCCACAGCATGAAGTTATGGGAAAGAGTAGTGGAAGCTAGGTTAAGAAGTGAGGTGATGATTAGTGAGCAGCAGTATGGTTTCATGCCAAGAAAGAGCACCACAGATGCAATGTTTGCTCTGAGGATGTTGATGGAGAAGTTTAGAGAAGGCCAGAAGGAGTTGCATTGTGTCTTTGTGGACCTGGAGAAAGCATATGACAGGGTGCCTCGAGAGGAGCTGTGGTATTGTATGAGGAAGTCAGGAGTGGCAGAGAAGTACGTAAGAGTTGTACAGGATATGTACGAGGGAAGTGTGACAGTGGTGAGGTCTGTGGTAGGAGTGACGGATGCATTCAAGGTGGAGGTGGGATTACATCAGGGATCAGATCTGAGCCCTTTCTTATTTGCAATGGTGATGGACAGGTTGACAGAAGAGATTAGACAGGAGTCCCAATGGACTATGATGTTTGCTGATGACATTGTGATCTGTAGCGATAGTAGGGGAGCAGGTTGAGGAGACCCTGGAGAGGTGGAGATATGCTCTAGAAAAGAGAGGGATGAAGGTCAGTAGGAACAAGACAGAATACATGTGTGTTAATGAGAAGGAGGTCAGTGGAATTGTGAGGATGCAGGGAGTAGAGTTGGCAAAGGTGGATGAGTTTAAATACTTGGGATCAACAGTACAGAGTAATGGGGATTGTGGAAGAGAGGTGAAAAAGAGTGCAGGCAGGGTGGAATGGGTGGAGAAGAGTGTCAGGAGTAATTCGTGACAGACGGGTATCCGCAAGAGTGAAAGGGAAGGTCCACAGGACGGTAGTGAGACTAGCTATGTTATATGGGTTGGAGACGGTGGCACTGACCATAAAGCAGGAGACAGAGCTGGAGGTGGCAGAGTTAAAGATGCTAAGATTTGCATTGGGTGTGACGAGGATGAATAGGATTAGAAATGAGTACATTAGAGGGTCAGCTCAAGTTGGACGGTTGGGAGACAAAGTCAGAGAGGCGAGATTACATTGGTTTGGACATGTGCAGAGGAGAGATGCTGGGTATATTTGAGTGAATATGCTAAGGCTAGAGCTGCCAGGGAAGAGGAAAAGATGAAGGCCTAAGAGAAGGTTTATGGATGTGGTGAGAGAGGACATGCAGGTGATGGGTGTAACAGAACAAGATGCAGAGGACAAAGATATGGAAGATGATGATCCGCTGTGGCGACCCCTAACGGGAGCAGCCAAAAGAAGAAGAAGAAGATGATTTATAGTGTCTTCAGTGTGACATTTTTTAATTGTAGAACTGGATAAGGAAAAAGGAAGTACAGTTTTATTAAGTAAATGTTATTAAAACTACAAAAGTGATCTATTTGAGAACAGTGTTCAATGAGCAGGAACATCAGTAAGCATATAGATTGTACCTAGAACACATTTACTTAGAAAATGTCTAACAATGGTTTTTAGTTTGTATAGTTTTGCTATTGTTTTTCTTGAAAATTTACCCAAGGTTTTGAACACAGTAAACACATTTTCATATAATAGCCAAAATTGCTTTACATAAAGTGTGTGTGCGTATATATGCTGTATGTATTTACAACGGGGAAAATAAGTATTGAACACGTCAACATTTTTTTCGGTAAATATATTGGTAGAGAATTACAAGAGGAGATGGTCAGCACCTGGTGATGTCTATGAATCACAGCAAAGTACTGAATATGACTGCTTTAATATACTTAGCATTACATTTTTTTCTCAAAGAAACATGTAAAAAGCATTGCACTGTCTGGCTTGAAAAGTTATATTTTTATTAAATGTCAACTTTCTACTGTAAAATGTACAAAATGCTAAACGTACAAAGTCAGAAGCATAGAAAGTATAATAATGATAAAAATAATAATATGAACAGCACATTGTACATGCATCATCATTTTCAGATGCACCAGAATCTGTTTCACTGACCATTTCAATTTAACGGTGCCCCGGCTGGGACGCCCAGGAGGACCGGAGGAGGGCTTGTGCCTCCTCCAGACCGCGAGGGGGTGTCCGCCCTGGTTATGTTGGGTGCCTTGGGTAAAGGGCTTGGAAGCCCAACCCTGTAGGGACCCGTGGCAACTGCCAGGCGGCACCCCGGTGCCTGAATATCCCTGGAGCCCAGCACTTCCGCCACACCAGGAAGTGCTGGGGGGAAGACGACAGGGGACACCCGGACGGCTTCCGGGTGCGCAGCTAGCACTTCCGCCACATTGGGGCTTGGCTACGGAGGAGAGCCGGGAAGCAGCTGGAGCCCATCCGGGTTCCTATTTAAGGGGCCGCCTCCCTTCAGTCGATGGTGGAAGTCAGGTGGAAGAGGACGGAGCTAGAGAGAGGACAGGAGGCGGCAAAGAGAGAGGCATTGTGACTGTGTGGCCTGGACATTTGGGGGAACGGTGCTGGAGGCACTGGGAAGTCCACTAACAACATTATTGTAAATATAGTTGGAAATAAACGTGTGTTGGGTGAAAATAAGATGTCCGCCTGTCTGTGTCCGGGTTCAAGTCCACACGGTTCAAGTTTGTTCCTGTATATATGATTGTGTATGTGTATTTGTATACATTCAGCGGGGAAAATAAGTACTTAACGTGTCAACATTTTTCTCAGGAAATTAATTTCTAATGGAGTAATTGACATGAAATTTACACCAGGTGTTTGTAAGAACACCAGTAATCCAAGATGTTGAAAGTAAAAAGAGGATGGACATTTCAGCAAAACAATGATCCCAAACACACAGCCAAGAAAACTCTCATTTGGTTTCAGAGAAAGGAAATAAAGCTGCTAGAATGCCCCAGTCAGACACTCAACTTGAATTCTATGAAAAGAACTGGAGATCAGAGTTCATAGAAAAGAAGAGGTTCCCGGAACTTTCATGATTTGAAGACAGTTTGTGTGGAAGAATGGGCCAAAAATCATACCTAAGCAATACACGCGACTAGTTTCTCCTTACAGGAGGCGTCTTGAAGCTGTCATTACCAACAAAGGCTCTTCTACTAAGCATTAAATATATTTCAGTAAGCATGTTCAATTCTTATTCCCTGTGTCATTCCACTTTATTACACACAACTTAATTTATGGACTTATTTTTTTTGATTTCTTTGTATGTGTGGATTATATGGGTTGCTACCGACATCTGGTGAAAATGTCATCTCAATAGCCTCATTAGAAACTTATTTTCTCCGCTGAATGTGTACAAACATACACACACATACATATATGCAGAAACAAAATTGAACCGTGAAATTGAAATGGTCAGTGAAACAGATTCTGATGCATCTGAAAATGATGATGCATGTGCAGTGTGCTGCTCATATTATTTGTATCATTATTATACTTTCTATGCTTCTGACTTTGTAGTTTTAGCATTTTGTACGTTTTACAGTAGAAAGTTGACATTTAATAAAAGTATAATTTGTCAAGCCAGACAATGCAACAATTTTTACATGTGTTTTTGAGGAAAAAATGCAATGCTAAGGACTTTAAAGCAGTCATATTCAGTACTTTGCATTGATTCATAGGCATCACCAGGTGCTGACTATCTTCTCTTGTGACTCTGTAACAAGCCACTAATGCAGCCATCTCCAGGTCCTGCTTGTTTGTTTGTTTTTTTTTTTTTCCAACCACTGTTAAGCTGTTGTTGAAGCTGTTGTGCTTTGAGGCGCCTATCACGCCAACTGGTGACCCTCAAAAATGTGTGTTGTGATTAGGTTGTGACTTTGGGTCTGTTAACTCTTCCTATAAAAGTTTCTTCTAGTTGCTTTTGGATTGTGTAGGAAACCATCCGTACTGACACTTTGATTTTTATTATTTCGGCAACTTCTCTAATTGAAAGACATGCACAGGCTAATAATGCTTGGTCTCATTTCATTTGTTAATTGCTGTTTTCTTACCCTTATACTGTATAATATTCAGGCAAATCGGGTTTAAAAGGCAGGTAAAATTGCACAGTGCATGTCCAGCTTAAGAGGAGACAGACGGATAGACAACCTGAGACTATGTATGGAAAGTCCATGCACAGCTTGTGAGAAACCTCCTTATGCCATCTTTGACAATCTGCTTGGATTTCATAAAGTCCAAAGTGCACAATCTTTCCATAATAAACCATGACAGGTAGCCAGAAGAATAAAGGTAACTTGAACTGCTATATGGCAACATGGAACTGAAGGGTGTCAGGCTGAAGAAATACTGAAGGCGTAGAGACACTTGAAGAAGCAAGTGTCTAAATGATCGTCATGACAAGTCCTACTTGGACCTATACTAGACATTTCTGCTAAAAGCACTTTATAAGGAAGAGATGAAAAACATTCAACATCATTTCTTTTAAACCTGATCTTCATCTCAGAGGGCCCCCATTTTCAGCAGTATGACCCATCATCAGCTGTGCAGCAGTAGCCCAAATCAAATGAAAAGACAAAGCCCTTTGAAAAGAAGTAGGTGAAAGAAATCTAGACAGAACCACAGTTTAAAGAATAAGTTGGTAGTATATTTTGTTTAATATCTTATTCCAGTTTTCCTGTTTCTGTTACAAAATGTATGTGATTAGTACTGGGCAATAATTAAATTTTATCATTTGCCTTCATGTTGTGATCATACGAAAGTTCAATAATTTTGAGATACTTTTGCTTGTTAACATTTACATTTATAATTGAGTAGCAAAATACCCGCACTTCGCAGCGGCGAAGTACTGCCTTAAAATTTTTATTAAGAAGAAACTTAAACCTTTTTAAACTTAGGGAAAATATACCTATAATTATTTGTTAAGGATCTCTTTGTATACCACATTGTCAGTTCGGCCTCCAGTTGTAATATGACCAAACTGTGCGCTGAGCTTACTCATGAGCATGCAACGTACAGTTGGCCATATTAAAAGTAATCTTATTTCAAATCTCACAGCTTGGATTGCTGCTGTCTTAATCGTTTTGAGTTTCATGATTTGTTTTAGTTATGACAGTATTTGCAGGACTTGTGCTGAAGTGACATTCGGCATCTGTGAAGCGTTGTAAGCATACAACCGGTTTCATCGATAACTTCACATTCAGCTTTTGAGAGTTTAAACATTCATAAAACATCAAAGTGTCCACTGCTGAAATCGTCACCTGTGAATCCAAGATGTTTAAGAGGTATTGGCGGTTGTCGAAAGGTGTAAAATATTTGACCATTTCAGTACACTTGAAAGTGACAACCGAACAATTCAGCGGCAGCCATCAACTCACATGCAGAAGCATAGGTGAAGGGCTTAAGCATTTCACTGTTATAGTGCTCCTGTGTAGTATAATTATCTCCTGTCCCGTCATCAGTCCACACCTTGAACCTGTCCCAGTCATTCAATACATAAGACACAATGTTCCTCTGGATATCAAGAGTGATCCTGATATGGCCGTGCAATATGTAACAAATGAAAAGGCAGGTGCCATCTCCGGGCATGGAAAACACTCGGTAAGTGACAGTTCTTTGATTGATGGTGATCACCTCGATAGACATGTTAAAGGGGGTATGGTTGGAATGATAAAGGAAACGGGTACCTGAAAAATGTAAAGTAAGTCTAAAATTCCTACACAATAAATGTAATCTAATAAACGAACAATAGAACAGCGGAGAAGCCGTGGATTAAATAAAAACGCTGCAGTTATCAGCAGGGAGACATGAATCCCGGGGCGAAGCAAGGAAGGGAATGTAGAGATCGGAGCGACGGACAGCCTTATATAGGCAGGCAGCCAACAACGTGGGAGGTGTTGGGATGGGGGACCTAGCACCGTCTCACATGGTGACCGAGCTGCAGGCTATGGACATATATATGTACGTAAGTAGGATTCAGCTAGCGTTGGGAACTGCACCAAATTTCTTGAAGATGGGCCCATAAGTAACAAAGACCATTGGAAAGTTCAATATGGCGGCCGACAGTGACGCCATACCACCGAAATAAGTACGTTCATCGGTTTTGGTTAGCGCAGGGAAGCTGCCTACCAAATTTCGTGAAGATGGGGCCATAAATAAGAAAGTTCAACATGGCGGACGTTGTCGAATCGCTATGACCGTTACATGTAGAATTTCGAAATGAAACCTGCTTAACTTTTGTAAGTACACTGTAAGGAATGAGCCTGCCAAATTTCAGCCTTCTACCTACACGGGAAGTTGGAGAATTTAGTGATGAGTGAGTGAGTCAGTCAGTGAGGGCTTTGCCTTTTATTAGTGTAGATTTAATAAAAAAAAAAGAATTTTGAAGTTTTGGTTCAATGTAATTCTGAACACATAAGCAGTATTGTGAGTTTCGTTAATTTAGTTTATTGAAATTGTTTTTAGGTAGATAGATACTTTATTAATCCCAAAGGGAAATTCACATAATCCAGCAGCAGTATACTGATACAAAAAACAATATTAAATTAAATAGTAATAAAAATGCAAGTAAAAGCAGACAATAACTTTGAGTAATGTCAGCATTTACTCCCCCGGGTGCAATTGAAGAGTCGCATAGTGTGGGGTAGGAACGATCTCCTCAGTCTGTCAGTGGAGCAAGACAGTGACAAAAGTCTGTCACTGAAGCTACTCCTCTGCCTGGAAATGACACTGTTCAGTGGATGCAGTGGATTATTCATGATTGACAGGAGTTTGCTTAATGTCCGTCGCTCTGCCACAGATGTTAAACTATCCAACTTTACTCCTACAATAGAGCCTGCCTTTTTAACAAGTTTGTCCAGGCGTGCGGGGTCTTTCATCTTTATGCTGCCTCCCCAGCACACCACCGGATAGAAGAGGGCACTCGCCACAACCGTCTGGTAGAACATCTGCAGCATCTTATTGCAGATGTTGAAGGACTCCAACCTTCTAAGAAAGTATAGTCGGCTCTGACCTTTCTTACACAGAGCATCAGTATTGGCAGTCCAGTCCAATTTGTCATCTAGCTGCACTCCCAGGTATTTATAGGTCTGCACACAGTCACCTCTGATGATCACAGGGTCCATGAGGGGCCTGGGCCTCCTAAAGTCCACCACCAGCTCCTTGGTCTTGCTGGCGTTAAGGTGTAAGTGGTTTGAGTCACACCATTTAACAAAGTCTTTGATTAGCTTCCTGTACTACTCCTCCTGCCCACTCCTGATGCAGCCCACAATAGCAGTGTCATCAGCAAACTTTTGCACGTGGCAGGACTCCGAGTCATATTGGAAGTCTGATGTATATAGATTGAACAGTACCGGAGAAAGTACAGTCCCCTGCGGCGCCCTGTGTTGCTGACCACAATGTCAGACCTGCAGTTCCCAACACGCACATATTGAGGTCTGTCTGTAAGAGAGTCCACGATCCATGCCACCAGGTGTGAGTCTACTCCCATCTCAGTCAGCTTGTCTCTAAGGAGCAGAGGTTGGATGGTGTTGAAGGCACTAGAGAAGTCCAAAAACATAATTTTACAGCACTACTGCCTCTGTCCAAGTGGGAGAGGGATCAGTGTAGCATATAGATGATGGCATCCTCCGCTCCCACCTTCTCCTGGTATGCGAACTGCAGAGCGTTGAGGGCGTGGCGGACCTGTGGCCTCAGGTAGTAAAGCAGCAGCCGCTCCATGGTCTTCATCAGATGTGACGTCAGAGCAACAGGCCAGAAGTCATTCAGCTCACTAGGACGTGATACCTTTGAGACTGGGGTGATATAAGATGTTTTCCAAAGCCTTGGGACTCTCCCCTGTTCCAGGCTCAGGTTGAAGATGCGCTGTAGAGGACTCCCCAGTTCCAACGCACAGGCCTTCAGCAGTCGTGGCGATACTCCATCTGGACCCGCTGCTTTGCTGGCACGAAGTCTTCTCAGCTCTCTGCTCACATGGGCTGCTGTAATTGTGGGTGGGGATGTCTCACCTATGCTGGTACCAACAGAAGGATGGTTGGAGGATATGGAGGATACAGTACTCTGAGGCGAGAGTGGGTTAGGGTGATCAAACCTGTTAAAGAAGTTGTTCGTTTGCTCTCTCCACGTCTGTCTCGATGGTGGCACCCTGCTTCGAGCTGCAGCCAGTGATAATCTTCATCCTATCCCACACTTCCTTCATGCTGTTATTCTGCAACTTTTGATCCAGCTTTCTCCTGTACTGCTCTTTCGCCGCCCTGAGCTGGACTCGGAATTCCTTCTGCACACGCTTGAGCTCATGCTGATCACAGTCTTTAAAAGCCCTTTTCTTCTGGTTCAAAAGGCCTTTGATGTCAGTTGTAATCCATGGCTTGTTGTTAGCATAGCAGCGTACTGTTCTTACTGGAAGTACAATGTCCATACAGAAGTTGATGTAATCAGTTGTGCAGCCTTCAATGTTCTCACTATGTGACCCCAGCAGTATATCCCAGTCTGTAGTTCCAAAGCAGTCTCTCAGAGCCTGCTTTGCCTCAGGGGACCACTTCCTGAATGAGTGTGTAGTTGTAGGTACACTTTTTGTATTTTTATTAGATAATTTGTATATTCCATTTGCATGTGTTTTTTATAATAATTTAAACTAACAAACATCTTGTTTATTCAGTCTAATTGTGGGATAAAAACTTTTGAAAAGAAAATATTGTGATAAATACTGAGATCAACTGTTAGAGAAAGAAATAATTAAATCTTTTGGCTCTGTTGTCCACCAATATATGTAATGATCAAAAGCTTTAAAATTTTATTACCCAGTAGTGATTCTGTTTTTAGTGTTTCTGTTGGGGGTGGCTTACTCTAGACTAACTGTAAGGGTGCTTTCATAAAGTGATGAACAAAGGATAATGACCTACACTTCAATTTGATGTAAACATACACTTACATTACAGATAAATTAACACAGATCTGCTCACTTTCACAATGAAAATATCAAGGGATGACTACGTCTTACGTTTAACTTTACATGCATTTGAAGCTAAACTTGTATTCTTTTGTTGCATAAATAAACTGGCCTGTGAAACTAAGATGATTTTAGTTATTGACTAGCAGTTTAGCCCACCCCACTGGAATCTAATGTTCATAAGCGGATGTGGCAGGCAGTAAAGGCAAAGAAAGGTTTTAGAAAAGTGCAGAATATGGCCCTTCAATGATAAAAGGCTGAACTTAACATGTATGTGGTGTGCATGTTTTTATTTATTTATTTATTTTTATTTTTTTTGCACATTTCCTCTTATTAGCCATCAGCCTTGTTGCCTGATTTTGCCCACTGAAAAAACGAATGGGGACAAAGCAGGGAAGGCTGTGGTTGATATGTATAATTGAACATTGATGGCAGTCCATTTTTAATTATAATTCACTTTAACACATTTTCTGTTTTTTCTTCGAATAAAGCCCTATTTATACTTATCTCATTAAGCTAGTGAGCAGACTCCAATGCAAAATATTCACCCCATCAGTGACCACAACATGTTTATAAGTTTGACGGCCCATTTGTTTGGTGCCTCAAAATTCTTGTCCTCCGTAGGCTGCAGTGTGTGGTCAATGCCACATAACTATAAATTTCACAGCAGAGGAATGAATCATTTACATAATTGTTCAGTGAATGATGCCTATGCTTGTGACGATGCGGGTTCCGCTCCATGCTCCATCTGGCTTTTGGGAGCTCTGAACCCGACACCATCAGTAATGTCACCGATGGGCTGGGCAGTGAGGCACAAACAATGAAGGAAGGGGATGGTGCAATAAGTGCAAAGTGCTTTTATTTTAAAACAATAAAACCAAGTGTTCAAAATAAAGTGTAGTGCATCACAAACAAGTCAATAAATAATCCATAAAAACAAGGAGGTTAAAATCCAATAGAAAAAAAAATCCCTTTAAAAACGAGGTTAAAATAACGGCTGGAAGCAGTCTCTCTAAAAATCTGGTACATCCTTCTTTAACCCGGCAACTCCCCTGCTTCTCCCTTCCAGGCCCCCTAACGGGAGTCTCCTAACCAGCAAAATGCAGCTTCCTCCATTACTGGTCCTGTAGCCCTCCAATCCCTGGCTATGTCAGGCTCCAGCTGAACTGAGACCTGGGTTCCTTCCCCCAGCGGCCAGGGCACTCACACTGGGGCTCTTCTGTTTCCTGTTGGAGGAAGAGAAAGCTGGTTTAAGAAGCATGTAGTGATTCACACACGTAGAGCCCATAGAAGAACACAAACAATACAAAGCATTTAACATGCTACTTTAGTTACAATGCTATTTGAGAAACTAGTAAATTAAACGTTTTTAAGATGAAGTTTATGATCTACTTTAATGACAAAGTAAACTGTGATTAAAGTGGAAACTTCAAGATTAAAGTTGACATTTTGAGCCTGTTTTTTTTTATTTCTCTATACCCTAATAACTTTACATATGACTCTCAGACGGTGGGCTACCACTCGCTTTTTCACGGCAACTTTGATATCTGACAACATCTTTTTTATTTTGGGCACTGTGTGACTTTAAACTCCGACACTGTGTCACTCAATCAACTTCCTTTTGTTGTGTATACCCTGTTTAAACCAACAAATGGTATATTTTTCCTTGCCTCCACCTCCACTTGGTATTCGCTGGAATTCTTCTATTTTCCCCCGTACTTTTGCCATTGTCTTTTCACAGAATGTTGGGATTATATTGATTTGCATATTCAAAGAGGCGTAATTCTGGGAGGATTTGGGGAGTAGTGGCAGGTGCATGCATGTGCGTTACTTTTCACACTGACTGGGATTTATGTAACGGCAGAACGTAAAATTGTTCTAGAACCAGAGCCACATTGCAGTGTGGTGTCCTAAAGTTGCTTGTGAAGTTTGTTTCACGGAGATGTTGAGATGCATATTGTGGTCCACCGGGGGAGTACCGCTTCCTCAATTTCGACACAGACAAACTAAGACACCAGTTCAACAAAGCACTTGTATTACATGTATCATGCCATAAACTGTTGGTTGATACCCAAATCAGGGTTTAAAATCCAGGAGAGCAAACGTTTTTGTGCAACAGACAGAAAACCTTTTATATGTTTTGTTTATAACTAGTTTTATGTAGATAGAAAGTTAGATTGCTTCAAAGCTGTTTTAGTGACATAGAACCAGGCAAAACTGGCATGTGTTTTTTTTTTTTGCTTTAAACTGAATTATTTTTTGAGACAAACTGTAATAAAAATCAGGACTGATTAACTGGCAAGGAATTATTTTTGCAAGCTGTTGGTAAGTGCTCGAGTAAGTTATATAAGTAAGTTATAATTATATAATTCTAGTTGTTGAACTCTCTAGTTGATACTTTGCATCTGTTAACTGATAATACTGCAAACTAAGTATTGATTTAAAGTCTGTCTTAACTGGTTTGAACTTGTATTTTTTTAACTTTTTGTTTTTATTTGATTACTTTCTTCTAGAATTCCCCATTGCTAGACATACCATTTGTTTGGAATGTTCTTAAACGGTCTTATTTATTAGTCTGGGAAAAAAACTATTCTGTATTGTCAGTTCCACAGTGGTTTTAAGGTCATCATTGATTTATGTATTCATTATTAACTTTGAGAGAAAAGCCTTTAATTTTGGGGTTCATCCTGGATAGTAAGAGAGATCTTCACAATCACCCAGACAAGACTTGAGTTTTCTTAAGAAACCTGGCAAGATAAAAGGTTTCGTCAGTCTAAAGAAGTCTTTTAGGCAGGCTCCTCATCCTGTATCCTCACTTAATTATCTTTCAGTGTTGTTTCCAATACTTTTCCTACTTTTTGCTAGTATTTATTTTACTGTATTAATTTTGCTTTGTTGCAGTAGCGAGTGCATACTGTTTGGTTGGGCCAATGTATAGTGTTAACAAACACCTAGTATTACTGATTGCCATATTGTCTCAGGGGTTAGTGGCAAAGAAAGGGATGCCTTCAGCAGGTGACAGTACAGTGAGTAGTCTACCTGCTTTAGTAAGTGATACAAATGTTGACTGAAGCTAGAGACTGAATATAATCTGTTTGGTTTGCTTGTGCCAAGCTAGTAAGTTTGTTTATTAGACGCAGGTTTCAATGTGTAGGTGAAGCTGAACACGTGGGCCACTATAAAGAAGCTTTATTAAAGTTTAATTTTGCTTGAGACAGCTATGTAAAAATCACAGTTGGGTTAAGGCAGCTGAACACTTGGGTCGCTATAAAGCAACCAAATAGAAGTCTCACTTTTGTGTCTGTTATGCTTAAGACAGCTGTCCAAATGCAGTTAAAAACTGTACTTAAGGAGCGATATAACACCAGATACATTATACCTAGTATTCATATACATTCTATAATTAACTATATAGCACAGTTGAATTGAAGTAATAAACCGATGAATATCTACTATAATATAGTGATTAGTGGAATACATCTTATCTTGGCAAGATATGGATGTGAGGTAGTTAAACAGCACAAATAAATCAAGTGTACGTCACCTGTTCCTTTCACTTTTGTGGTTTATTCCTATTAGGTTCTTTTTCCATTATGGAGGTAATTTTGCTTCTGGGATCTTTCAGTGCCAGGAAACTCCTCTCTCA
Organism: Polypterus senegalus; assembly: GCF_016835505.1. Lineage (NCBI taxonomy): Eukaryota > Metazoa > Chordata > Cladistia > Polypteriformes > Polypteridae > Polypterus > Polypterus senegalus. Next base: position 55,035,101 of record NC_053159.1, read on the forward strand.
AAAGTCTGTTGGCAATTCCTGTGACCTCATTGTCTGGTTTTTACTCTGGTACACATTGCCAACTGTGGTACCTTCTATAGACAAAGCTATGCCTTGCCTCATGTCCAATCAATGAAACTGGCTATAGGTGGACTCCAAACAAGGTGTAAAAATGTCTCAACAATAACCAATAGATTGGGTTGCACCTAAGCCAAATTTCAAGTGTCATAGCAAAGGGTCTGACTACTTGGCGTTAATGGGATATTTCAGTTTTTTATTTTTAATAAATGTACAAAAAAATTTAAATCTTGGTTAGAGTTTAAAAACACTTTGAGATTAACATGTTGTGCATTTGTTTATGTCTCAACTTTTTTGTGATTTCCGTTGTAGTTTATAACATTTTGAGTAAGTAAAATTCTCAGCCAGTCTTTCAAATAATTTATTTCTACAATTTTGTTAATTTTAAAAAGCTGTGTTTTGCTTGTACATATTTCAAGTCATATACAACCATATATACTCCCGTTTTGTTCTTAGATTTTTACAGACTTATAGGTTTGGTTTAAACCATCCCAGTGTTTTTCTGCATTTTGCTCAGTGCTACCATAATAGGCTTTTGCTCTCAGCTCCTTTTAATTGAAATAAATGTGTTTGAGAATGGCTATGACTATTAGTTTTCCAGTGAACATTTGCCGAACCCAAAAGACATTTCTCAAAGACCATTAAAGAATGAAAATGTGAATTGTGGTGTCACAGGTAAAGCCACCATGCAAAAGTCCTTATTTTTTTTCTGAAATGTCTTTCTTTTCAGAGTCAAAGTTGGCAGCATTAGCTATGGTACAGCCAATTTCTTAAAAAATTATTCTTGAATGCAGTTTCTTGTTTTAAAGGCAGTCATTTCTTTAAAATGTGTGGCGGACAGATGATTTCCGAGGGTCTCTGAGTTTAGTCATTGTGTAGACATGAATCGGCAAAAAAGTCAGTGCATTAAATGAAAAGGAGCGAAGCCGAACACAAATTAACTAAACAATTCAAGTCAATTTCCTAAATTTGTGTATTGATTTGAGTAGAAGAATATACACAGCCTGTTTTTAGCCATCAATATAACAAAGTTTAGTCAAGTTTCATCAAAGACACTGTTTAACACTAGAAACCCTGAAGCCTATGAAAAAACTACGAATCCTAGGCCACCTTAAATTATTTTGCACCACTCCATTAAGTGCCTTTTGTTTTGCAAATGTGTCGATCAGCACAAGTAGCCTGTTACCCTATCACCATGCATTTCATGTGTGTTCCGTGTCTACAACGATCTATATAAATATAGGATGATAAGAAATATGAAACAAGAAATGTTGAACACATACCTAAAACAAACTTTTTCATGTTACAGTACTAATGAGAATATTTTGACATGAAGTGTATAATGTGTCAAGACTGACATCCAAATGTCAAATTAACACTTTCACAAAAGCTACATGTATAACAAAAGAATTATGCTTTTATTCAAGAATATAACCAAAAAAAAAGAAATTGGGTTAGTGTTTTGCCACTGACATGACCGGTTGGATGGTGTAGTGGTAAGAAATGCTGACTCATACAGTGCATCCGGAAAGTATTCACAGCGCATCACTTTTTCCACATTTTGTTATGTTACAGCCTTATTCCAAAATGGATTAAATTCATTTTTTCCTCAGAATTCTACACACAACACCCCATAATGACAACGTGAAAAAAGGTTTACTTGAGATTTTTTGCAAATTTATTAAAAATAAAAAAATTGAGAGAGCACATTTACATAAGTATTCACAGCCTTTGCCATGAAGCTCAAAATTGAGCTTAGGTGCATCATGTTTCCCCTGATTATCCTTGAGATATTTCTGCAGCTTAACTGGAGTCCACCTGTGGTAAATTCAGTTGATTGGACATGATTTGGAAATGCACACACCTGTCTATATAAGGTCCCACAGTTGACAGTTCACGTCAGAGCACAAACCAAGCATGAAGTCAAAGGAATTGTCTGTAGACCTCTGAGACAGTATTGTCTTGAGGCAGAAATCTGGGGAAGGTTACAGAAAAAGTTCTGCTGCTTTGAAGGTCCCAACTTATCATCCGTAAGTGGAAGAAGTTCGAAACCACCAGGACTCTTCCTAGAGCTGGCTGGCCATCTAAACTGGGTGATCGGGGGAGAAGGGCCTTCGTCAGGGAGGTGACTAAGAACCCGATGGTCACTCTGTCAGAGCTCCAGTGGTCCTCTGTGGAGAGAGGAGAACCTTACAGAAGGACAACCATCTCTGCAGCAATCCACCAATCAGGCCTGTATGGTACAGTGGCCAGACGGAAGCCACTCCTTAGTAAAAGGCACATGGCAGCCCGCCTGGAGTTTGCCAAAAGGCACCCGAAGGGCTCTCAGACCACGAGAAACAAAATTATCTGGTCTGATGAGACAAAGATTGAACTCTTTGGTGTGAATGCCAGGCGTCACGTTTGGGGGGGGGAACTAGGCACTGCTCATCACCAGGCCAATACCATCCCTACAGTGAAGCATGGTGGTGGCAGCATCATGCTGTGGGGATGTTTTTCAACGGCAGGAACTGGGAGACTAGTCAGGATAAAGGGAAAGATGACTGCAGCAATGTACAGAGACATCCTGGATGAAAACCTGCTCCAGAGTGCTGTTGACCACAGAATGGGGCGACGGTTCATCTTTCAGCAGGACAACGACCCTAAGCACACAGCCAAGATATCAAAGGAGTGGAGGATACAGTGCATCCAGAAAGTATTCACAGCGCATCACTTTTTCCACATTTTGTTATGTTACAGCCTTATTCCAAAATAGATTAAATTAATTTTTTTCCTCAGAATTCTACACACAACACCCCATAATGACAACATGAAAAAAGTTTACTTGTGGTTTTTGCAAATTTATTAAAAATAAAAAAATCACATGTACATAAGTATTCACAGCCTTTGCTCAGTACTTTGTTGATTCACCTTTGGCAGCAGTTACAGCCTCAAGTCTTTTTGAATTTGATGCCATAAGCTTGGCACACCTATCCTTTGCCAGTTTCGCCCATTCCTCTTTGCAGCACCTGCCAAGCTCCATCAGGACAAAGACACTGTTTAACAGTAGAAACCCTGAACCCTATGAAAAAACTACGAATCCTAGGCCACCTTAAATTCTTTTGCACCACTCCATTAGCCCCTTGTTTTGCAAATGTGTCAATCAGCACAAGTAGCCTGTTACCCTAACATCCCTAATCCACCCACGCCCCGCCACAGATTAAATCAGGTTGGATGGGAAGCGTCGGTGCACAGCCATTTTAAGATCTCTCCAGAGATGTTCAATCGGATTCAAGTCTGGGCTCTGGCTGGGCCACTCAAGGACATTCACAGAGTTGTCCTGAAGCCACTCCTTTGATATCTTGGCTGTGTGCTTAGGGTCGTTGTCCTGCTGAAAGATGAACTGTCACCCCAGTCTGAGGTCGAGCGCTCTAGAGCAGGTTTTCATCCAGGATGTCTCTGTACATTGCTGCAGTCATCTTTCCCTTTATCCTGACTAGTCTCCCAGTTCCTGCCGCTGAAAGACATCCCCACAGCATGATGCTGCCACCACCATGCTTCACTGTATGTGCCATGTGCCTTTTACTAAGGAGTGGCTTCCGTCTGGTCACTCTACCATATAGGCTTGATTGGTTGATTGCTGCAGAGATGGTTGTCCTTCTGGAAGGTTCTCTTCTCTCCACAGAGGACCTCTGGAGCTGTGACAGAGTGACCATCGGTTTCTTGGTCACCTCCCTTCTCCCCCGATCGCTCAGTTTAGATGGCCGGCCAGCTCTAGGAAGAGTCCTGCTGGTTTCGAACTTGTGCTCATTGGGACCTTCAAAGCAGCAGGAATTTTTCTGTAACCTTTCCCAGATTTGTGCCTCAAGACAATCCTGTCTCAGAGGTCTACAGACAATTCCTTTGACTTCATGCTTGGTTTGTGCTCTGACGTGAACTGTCAACTGTGGGACCTTATATAGACAGGTGTGTGCCTTTCCAAATCATGTCCAATCAACTGATTTTACCACAGGTGGACTCCAGTTAAGCTGCAGAAACATCTCAAGGATAATCAGGGTAAACAGGATGCACCTGAGCTCAATTTTGAGCTTCATGGCAAAGGCTGTGAATACTTGTGTACATGTGGTTTCTCAATTTTTTAATTTTTAATAAATTTGCAAAACTCTCAAGTAAACTTTTTACACATTGTCATTATGGGGTGTTGTGTGTAGAATTCTGAGGAAAAAATGAATTTAATCCATCTTGGAATAAGGCTGTAACATAACAAAATGTGGAAAAAGTGATGCGCTATGAATACTTTCCGGATGCACTGTTATTAAGAGGTTACCAGTATACGTACTGTAATTCATGCAAGCGTGTTTTCTTTGGTATGTGCTGTTGTTGTTTTTGTTATAAGTAAATATAGTAAATACATAGTAATTTTCATTTAATTAAAATACAGTAAAATGTACGGGTACTCACCAATGATGAATAATGATGATGATGATGAAGTAGCTGTGCAGTACGATGCAGAGGATTTAAAACTCCTCGGGTGTCGCCTCCTCTTCAGGCGCTTCAGGATGAGTCATATCTTTTGTCGGGTGGTCTTCTGGTGGGGTTTCATGCTGGCCTTATAGGATTCAGGAACATTGTGATGGAAAGTTGCTACATTGTCTCCTGTAATGAACTGCTGGTACAATTTCCGTGCTTTCTCACGGATGATGTTACCATCCAAGGGGATGTTCTTATTCCTGCAGTCGGTGATCCACAATGCCAAGGCAGATTCCATCCTGACGATATTTATTATATTTACAGATAAGGTGCTCCAGATTGCTGCTTCGTTCTTCTTTATGTAGTGTACAGTGCTTTTATTAATGCCATAGTGGCGTGATACTGCAACGTAACATTTTTAGTTCTCTGAGCAAATCCAGTAGTTCAACATTCTCCTGGAGTTTTTTAAACTTCTTCTGGCGCTTGGGCTCAGTGCCAGAAGCCTTAGAAGGTGCAGGGCGTTTCGGCGACATCTGGTGCGTTTATGAATAACAAAATGAATACAATAACAAAATGGAAAACATGAGAACACTCACCTGGAGACGTGTCACAGGGCAGCAGTCAATCAGCAGCAAGGAGAAATGAATAACGCTCTCAGATTGCCTACCTGCACCATCTAAAACCGCGTTTCCCTCAGCGATGGTAAAACCACTCAGCTGGAAACACGTCGCAGGGCAGCAGTCAATCAGCAGCAAGGAGAAATGAATAACACTCTCGGATTGGCTACTTTCACCATCCCAAACCGCGTTTCCCTCAGCGGTTGCTTCCTGTTCTCTCTACAGTACAGTGTTGCCACGAACAAAGCCATAAAAATTGCGGTGGATATTTGCCATTTCCGCAAACAATTATTAGTTAGGTTCTAAGGAAAAATCTGCAAATGACTGAGGCAGAGAACCCTGAACCGCAACTTTCGGGGGTCTACTGTATATATGTATCTATACTAATAAAAGGCAAAGCCCTGACTGACTCACTCACTCACTCACTCACTCACTGACTCATCACTGCTTCTCCAACTTCCCATGTAGGTAGAAGGCTGAAATTTGGCATGCTCATTCCTTACACCTTACTTTCAAAAGTTAAGCAGGTTTCATGTTTGAAATTCTACTATTAACGGTCATAACGGTTGACAACGTCCGCCATGTTGAACTTTCTTATTTATGGCCCCATCTTCACGAAATTTGGTAGGCGGCTTCCCTGCGCTAACCGAAACCAATGTACGTACTTATTTCGGTGGTATGATGCCACTGTCAGCCGCCATAGTGAACTTTTCAACGGTCTTTGTTACTTATGGGCCCATCTTCAAGAAATTTGGTACACGGGTTCCCAACGCTAACTGAATCCTACTTGCGTACATATATACGTCCATAGCCTGCAGCTCGTCATCGTGTGAGCGGCGTTGGTCCCCATCCCAACGCCTCCCACCTTGTTGGCTGCCTGCCTATATAAGGCCGTCTGTCGCTCCGGTCTCTACATTCCCTTTCTTGCTTCGCCATGGGATTCACATCTCCCTGCTGATAACTACGACCTTTTTATTTAATCCACGGCTTCTCCGCTGTTTTATTGTTCGTTTATTACAATTACAGTTATTGTTTAGGTATTTTAGACTTGCTTTACATTGTTCAGGTACCCATTTCCTTTATCATTCCAACCGTACCCACATTAACATGTCTATCGACGTGATCACCATTGATCAAAGAACTGTCACTTACCGAGTGGTTTCCATGCCCGGAGATGGCACCTACCTTTTCCATTCTCTGTGTTACATATTGCACGGCCATATCAGGCTCACTCTTGATTTCCGGAGGAACACTGTGTCTTATGTATTGAATGACTGGGACAGGTTCAAGGTGTGGACTGATGATGGTACGGGAGATAATTATACTACACAGGAGCACTATAAGAGTGAAATGCTTAAGCACTTCTCCTATGGTTCTGCATGTGAGCAAAAAAAAATTATTAATTGCTGATAATGTAGATCGTTTTGTCTCTGCTGAAATTCTAAACAGAGAAACCTATCCTTAAATTATGGTACAATCATTAAACACATGTCTCACTGACCTCATTAAAAAGAATTAGCACATTGGGACTCGAAAGATTCCAAATACTGATTTTATAGAACTTCTGAAATAAAAGTGAAACTAATGATATAGCAACAATTCAAAGAAAAAAAAAACCCAAAAAAGTGTGTATTCAGAAAAACAAAAACGGGGGTTGGCAAGCAGGGAGTGAATCCCCGTAGTACAGGTGCCGGTCATAAAATTAGAATATCATGACAAAGTTTATTTAGATTTATTTCAGTAATTCCATTAAAAAAGTGAAACTTGTATATTAGATTCATTCATTACACACAGACTGATGTATTTCAAATGTTATTTCTTTTAATTTTGATGATTATAACTGACAACTAAGGAAAGTCCCAAATTCAGTATCTCAGAAAATTAGAATATCAATTAAGACCAATGCAAAAAAAGGATTTTTAGAAATGTTGGCCAACTGAAAGGTATGAACATGAAAAGTATGAGCATGTACAGCACTCAGTATTTAGTTGGGGCTCCTTTGGCCTGGATTACTGCAGCAATGCGACGTGGCATGGAGTCGATCAGTCTGTGGCACTGCTCAGGTATGAGAGCCCATGTTGCTCTGATAGTGGCCTTAAGCTCTTCTGAATTGTTGGGTCTGGCGTATTGCATCTTCCTCTTCACAATACCCCACAGATTTTCTATGGGGTTAAGGTCAGGCGAGTTTGCTGACCAATCAAGAACAGGGATACCATGGTCCTTAAACCAGGTACTGGTAGTTTTGGCACTACAGGTGCCAGGTCCTTTTGGAAAATGAAATCTGCATCTCCATAAAGTTTGTCAGCAGCAGGAAGCATGAAGTGGTCTAAAACTTCCTGGTAAAAGGCTGCGTTGACCTTGGATCTCAGAAAACACAATGGACCAACACCAGCAGATGACATGGCACCCCAAACCATCACTGACTGTGGAAACTTTACACTGGACCTCAAGCAACGTGGATTCTGTGCCTCTCCTCTCATCCTCCAGACTCTGGGACCTTGATTTCCAAAGGAAATGCAAAATTTACTTTCATCAGAGAACATAACTTTGGACCACTCAGCAGCAGTTTTGTCTTTAGCCCAGGCGAGATGCTTATGACGCTGTCTCTTGTTCAAGAGTGGCTTGACACAAGGAATGAGACGGCTGAAACCCATGTCTTGCATACGTCTGTGCGTGGTGGTTCTTGAAGCAATGACTCCAGCTGCAGTCCACTCTTTGTGAATCTCCCCCACAGTTTTGAATGGGTCTTGTTTCACAATCCTCTCCAGGGTGCGGTTATCCCTATTGCTTGTACACTTTTTTCTACCACATCTTGTCCTTCCCTTCGCCTCTCTATTAATGTGCTTGGACACAGAGCTCTCTGTAAACAGCCAGCCTCTTTAGCAATGACCTTTTGTGTCTTCCCTCCATGTGTCAATGGTCGTCTTTTGGACAGCTGTCAAGTCAGCAGTCTTCCCCATGATTGTGTAGCCTACATAACTAGACTGAGAGACCATTTAAAGGCTTTTGCAGGTCTTTTGAATTAATTAGCTGATTAGAGTGTGGCACCAGATGTCTTCAATATTGAACCTTTTCATAATAATCTAATTTTCCGAGATACTGAATTTGGGACTTTCATTAGTTATCAGTTATAATCATCAAAATTAAAAGAAATAAACATTTGAAATACATCAGTCTGTGTGTAATGAATGAATCTAATATACAAGTTTCACTTTTTGAATGGAATTATTGAAATAAATCAACTTTGTCATGATATTCTAATTTTATGACCGGCACCTATATATTTTGTATGCATCCATGTATGTATGTATGCATGCATGCTGCAACATTTCCTGACAAGTACTGGTTGTTCCCTACATGTGACAACAAGCAGTCTTATTGATATGTCTGGGTTGTGGGGTAGGGTAGCAATTAAACCTTTTCTCACAAAGAAAAACATCCAAGCCCAGCTAAACTGTGCAACAGTTTCTGATTTGTTTTCACTTTCTTTGTATAGATTATGCATTCTAAAATGTTTTATCTTATTTTTATTTTTTATTAGGTAAAAGCTGTAATTTTGGCAAGGGTATGTACAGGGTGATCCAGATCTAATTATGCATATCCAGATCATCTGGATGACTTTGATTTATGCGGGGAAGATTCCAGTTTGGCGCAAAGACGATTCTTCATGTCATCAGTTTGCACACTTCTCAATGATCTGGAATTTTTCGTGTGATTTTGTATGTAATAAACTTAAGTTACAGCGTAATGAAAATTGCATAATTAGGTCTGGACCACCCTATAGACTTTTATATCCACTGATTATTAAGGTTTAATTCTCAATTACGATTGCCAAGTTCTGTAATAGACATTTATATAGTACTGTTCTTTCTCTTGTCCTTTTCTACTTTTATCAGATTAATCTGTCTTCCTGACAAGGCGAGATCACAAATCCTCTTTATCAATTTATTTCTTAACTGCTTACACCAGCAGGTCTCTGTTCCTTTTGTGGTGTGGAGTGCGCTAGCTTTGCAGGGAGATTAAAGTTTAAATCTCTCAGTGAAATAGATATTTGACACAACAGTGGATTCCAAAGCATAGCTGTATTCATAATAAAAATGTGTAAAGTGATCCACTGCTATTGTTTTAAGTTAACTATAGGCTTTTGGTGGGTCTTATGTTTTTTTTGAAAAATTACTTTTGTTTTTTTCTTCAACTACAGGAATTTAGTTCCAATCTTTTCAAGCTGCATTGTTCAAATTTTCTGTTTATGTTGCACTGTTTGTATTCTGTAAATATTGCTTTTCTGTTCAAACCATTCACATTTTTAAATCTGTTAAAGCGTTGTGGTGGGTGTCTTGTAGACTGGAGAGTCGGCCCTGACATTAACTGGCTGGGATGGCACTGTCGATCCTCCACTCCTGTGCGTGTCTTCATAATCCGACCTGACGACCTCATAATCGTATACGTGTAAAAGAAAGTGCAAAGCGCCTTAATATTAGTTTGCCGCAGTCTAGAAATGGGATCCCGTGTTTACAGTTGTCTGGGCTATAGCTCATGGGAAGGAGGAAAAATATTAAAAGTGTCTACTTTCACTTAAGGCAGAAGCGCATTCAGAGTCTCAAAGGCCGGCACAGCTACGCACACACGCGCGCGCCAGCTGCCCAACTTTTGTAGTATTTTTGCAGTGCAGGAAACGGCACTTTTTGCAGACACGTTCACGTAATCAAAAATCTCCGCGCTCTTTAGAGGTCTTGCTTTCTCTGTGTACTGCGTAATAGTCCGTTCACGTGAGCCGCTCGGAGTACATACATCGAAGCTTCTGAGCTGTGCCTGTGCTATCTCGTGCGATCTCGCGATGTCCACGGCTTTATTTAATGTTAGCTAAGACCCGGCACTTAAATGTTTCTCGCTACAGCAATTTTAACTCCGTTACAAAGTGATCCAAAGTCTTGTTTATACCTCGTGTCTTCTCATTAAACTTGTATCTCGCGAATAAAGTATTCGCCGTTTTTCTTCAACACTCTTTGGGAGCTCTTCCTTATTTTCTACGTACTGTGGTCACAGTCCGTTCACTTGATTACGTGGGAGGTGTGATGATGTCACACGCAGCTCCGCCCTCCACGGCCATCGAGCTATTGCCCATTACAGTATATGGAGAAAAATAGGTTCCAGTTATGACCATTACGTGTAGAATTTCAAAATGAAACCTGCCCAACTTTTGTAAGTAAGCTGTAAGGAATAAGCCTACCAAATGTCAGCCTTCTACCTACACGGGAAGTAGGAGAATTAGTGGTGAGTGAGTGAGTCAGTGAGGGCTTTGCCTTTTATTAGTATAGATATGATATGTGTATTTATGTATATGTATGTGTGTGTGTATATATATATATATATATATATATATATATATATATATACTGCTCTAAAGAATTAAAGGAACACTTTTTAATCAGAGTATAGCATAAAGTCAATGAAACTTATGGGATATTAATCTGGTCGTTAAGTAGCAGAGGGGGGTTGTTAATCAGTTTCAGCTGCTGTGGTGTTAATGAAATCAACAACAGATGCACTAGAGGGGCAACAATGAGATGACCCCCAAAACAGGAATGGTTTAACAGGTGGAGGCCACTGACATTTTTCCCTCCTCATCTTTTCTGACTGTTTCTTCACTAGTTTTGCATTTGGCTACAGTCAGTGTCACTACTGGTAGCATGAGGCGATACCTGGACCCTACAGAGGTTGCACAGGTAGTCCAACTTCTCCGGAATGGCACATCAATACGTGTCATTGCCAGAAGGTTTGCTGGGTCTCCCTGCACAGTCTCAAGGGCATGGAGAAGATTCTAGGAAACAAGCAGTTACTCTAGGAGAGCTGGAGAGGGCCATAGAAGGTCCATAACCCATCAGTTAGACCAGTATCTGCTCCTTTGGGCAAGGAGGAACAGGATGAGCACTGCTAGAGCCCTACAAAATGACCTCCAGCAGGCCACTGGTGTGAATGTCTCTGACCAAACAATCAGAAACAGACTTCATGAGCGTTGCCTGAGGGCCCAAATGTCCTCTACTGCGTCCTGTGCTCACTGCACAGCACCGGGGAGCTCAGTTGGAATTTGCCATAGAATACCAGAATTGGCAGGTCCACCACTGGCGTCCTGTGCTTTTCACAGATGAGAGCAGGTTCACCCTGAGTATATGTGAAAAGACGTGAAAGGGTCAGGAGAAGCCGTGGAGAATATTATGCTGCCTGTAACATCGTTTAGCATGACTGGTTTGGTGGTGGGTCAGTGATGATCTTGGAGGCATATCCATGGAGATGAGAGCAGGTTCACCCTGAGTATATGTGAAAGACGTGAAAGGGTCAGGAGAAGCCGTGGAGAATATTATGCTGCCTGTAACATCGTTTAGCATGACTGGTTTGGTGGTGGGTCAGTGATGATCTTGGAGGCATATCCATGGAGCGACTCACAGACCTCTACAGGCTAGACAACGACATCTTGACTGCCATTATTTATCAGGATGAAATCCTTGGACGCATTGTCAGACCCTGCGCTGGTACAGTGGGTCCTGGGTTCCTACTGGTGCACGACAATGCCCAGCCTTAGGTGGCGAGAGTATGCAGGCATTTCCTGGTGGATGAAGAAATTGATACTGTTGACTGTTCCCCGCTCTTGCCTGACCTAAATCCAATAGAACATCTCTAGGACATTATGTTTTGATCCATCCGACGCTGCCAAGTTGCACCTCAGACTGCCCAGGAGCTCAGTGATGCCCTGGTCTAGATCTGGGAGGAGATCTCCCAGAACACCATCCATCATCTCATTAGGAGCATGCCCTGATATTGTCAGGCATGCATACAAACACGTAGGGGCCATACAAACTAGTGAGTACGATTTTGAATTGCTGCAATGAAATTTCGGCAAAATGGACTAGCCTGCCACATCATTTTTTTACTTTGATTCTCAGGGTGTCTTTGAATTCAGCCCTCTGTAGGTTGATAATTTTCATTTCCATCCAATGATGTGGCATCCCTTCGTTCCTAAAACATTACCCAGTCCATATCTGTATAGCTATCCAGCATGATTTTTTTTTCATTGAGATTTGATGCATTTTCAAAGTGTTTCTTTAATTTTTTTGAGCAGTATACAGTAATCCCTCTTCGATCGCGGGGGTTGCATTCCAGAACCCCCCGCGATAGGTGAAAATCCGCGAAGTAGAAACCATATGTTTGTATGGTTATTTTTATATATTTTAAGCCCTTGTAAACTCTCCCACATTGTTATTATTAGAGCCCTCTAGACATGAAATAACACCCTTTAGTCACACGTTTAAACTGTGCTCCATTACAAGACAGAGATGACAGTTCTTTCTCACAATTAAAATAATGCAAACGTATCTTCTCTTCAAACGAGCGCCGTCAGGAGCAGAGAATGTTAGAGAGATGGAGAGAGTGTGACAGAAAAACAAACAATCAAAAAATCAATACGTGCTGTTGGGCTTTTAAGTATGAACACCGTGATAAAGCAGCAGCAAAGAAGGGAGCAATGTGAAGGTAGTCTTTCAGCATTTTTTAGAGTAGCCTCCGTATCTTCTAAGCAAACAGCCCCTCTGCTCACACTCCCTCTGTCAGGAGCAGAGAACGTCAGAGAGAGAGAGACCCGAGATTAAAGCAAACAATCAAAAAATCAATACGCGCTTTTGGGCCACCGCGATAAAGCGGCATTTCTTAGAGGAGCGTCCATATCTTATAGGCAAACAGCCCCTCTGCTCACACCCCCTCCGTCAGGCGCAGAGAATGTCAGAGAAAGACCGAGAAAAGCAAACAATCCGCTTGGGGAAGCACATCGTATATCATTGAGGATTTTTAGTTAATATGTAATACATGCTCTGATTGGGTAGCTTCTAAGCCATCCTCCAATAGCGTCCCTTGTATGAAATCAACTGGGCAAACAAACTGAGGAAGCATGTACTTTAAATTAAAAGACCCATTGTCCAGAGAAATCCGCGAACCAGCGAATAATCCGTGATATATATTTAGATATGCTTACATTTAAAATCCGCGATGGAGTGAAGCCGCGAAGGTCGAGCCGATATAGCTTAGGATCACTGTGTATATATATATATATATATATATATATATATATATATATATATATATATATATATATATATATATATATATATATATATATATATATATATATATATATATATATATATATATATATATATATATATATATATAGTAATTATTATACTAATTCTCCAACTTCCCGTGTAGGTAGAAGGCTGAAATTTGGCTGGCTTATTCCTTACAGCTCACTTAGAAAAGTTAAGCAGGTTTCATTTCGAAATTCTACTCGTAACGGTCATAATGGTCGACAACGTCCGCCATGTTGAACTTTCTTATTTATGGCCCCATCTTCACGAAATTTGGTAGGCTTCCCTGCGCTAACCGAAACTGATGTATGTACTTATTTCGATGGTATGATGCCACTGTCGGCCGCCATATTGAACTTTTCAATGGTCTTTGTTACTTATGGGCCCATCTTCAAGATATTTGGTACGCAGGCTCCCAACGCTAACTGAATCCTACTTGCGTACATATATACGTCCATAGCCTGCAGCTCGGTCACTGTGTGAGGCGTTGGGTCCCCCATCCCAACGCCTCCCACGCTGTTGGCTGCCTGCCTATATAAGGCCGTCCGTCGCTCCGGTCTCTACATTCCCTTCCTTCCTTCGCCACGGGATTCACATCTCCCTGCTGCTAACTACAGCCTTTTTATTTAATCCACGGCTTCTCCGCTCTTTTATTGTTCATTTATTACGATTATAGTTATTGTGTAGGTATTTTAGACTTAGACTTACTTTACATTGTTCAGGTACCCATTTCCTTTATCATTCCAACCGTACCCCCATTAACATGTCTATCGACTTGATCACCATCGATCAAAGAACTGTCATTTACCAAGTGGTTTCCATGCCCGGAGATGGCACCTACCTTTTCCATTCTCTTTGTTACATATTGCACGGCCATATCAGGCTCACTCTTGATATTCGGAAGAACATTGTGTCTTATGTATTGAATGACTGGGACAGGTTCAAGGTGTGGACTGATGATGGTACAGGAGATAATTATTCTACACAGGAGCACTATAAGAGTGATATACAAAGAGATCCTTAACAAATAATTATTGGTATATTTTCCCTCAGTTTAAAAAGGTTTAATTTTCTTCTTATTAAAAATTTTAAGGCTGTACTTGGGCCACCCAAGGCAAACTGGTCCTAGGTGAGGGATGAGACAAAGAGCGGTTCAATAAACCTCCAATGAAAAATAAAAACTGTGGACGACGTAATCCATTGCCCGGACGCGGGTCACCGGGGCCCCTCTGGAGCCCCTGGAGGTGGGGCTCGATGGCGAGCGCCTGGTGGCCGGGCCT
>NC_053159.1:55054638-55077138 GCF_016835505.1 Polypterus senegalus
AGGCCATGTAGGTTTGGATTTTTTTTCTCACTAAATAATAAAACCATCATTTAAAAACTGCATTTTGTGTTTACTTGTGTTATATTTGACTAATGGTTAAATGTGTTTGATGATCAGAAACATTTTGTGTGACAAACATGCAAAAGAATAAGAAATCAGGAAGGGGGCAAATAGTTTTTCACACCACTGTATACTGTCAGGGATGCCATGGGCAATGACCCGGCCGGGACACCGTGAGGGACCGGATGTGGGTCTGCGCCCTCCCTGGATCACTTGGGGGCTGCCTTCCTGGTTGCTCTGGGGGCCACGGGTTGAGGGTATAGAAGCCCCCACCCTGTAGGGGCCCATGGTCACTGCCAGGAGGCGCCCCAATGCCTTGGGGACCTGTTACCTCAGCACTTCCGCCACACCAGGAAGTGCTGGGGGGGGAAGAATTAAGAGGACACTCGGGGAGCTGCCGGGAGAGCAGCCGACACTTCCGCCACACGTAGGCGTGGCCAGCGGGGGTGTGTCAGAAGCACCTGGAGCTCATCTGGGGAGTGTATCCCTTCATTCGAAGCTGGAGTTGGGTAGAAGCAGGACGAGGCACGAGAGGTGTGGAGGCGGCCTGAAGAAGTGGCATTTGTGACCAGGACTGTGTGTTTGGGGTATTGTGCACGAACTGGGTCTGAGTGACCATTTATAATTGTTGTAAATAGTTGTAAATAAACGTGTGGTGGTTGAAAAACAATATGTGTATGTATATGTTTCTATACTACTGGATAATACTGCAAGCCAAGTTGTACTTGTTTTATTTTTTTTTTCAATACAGTGTAATGTACTTGGGTACTGTGTAAACAGTGTGACGACATGTTGACTTTATTCTCGATATTTCTACTTTAATCTTGACATAAGGAGAGAATAAAGTCAAACATCGTAAACTAAACTTCATCGTAAAACGAATATTTAGTTTACTAGATTTTCTCAAACTCAATCATAAGTTATATAGCACACTAGTAAAATACCTGGGCTTCGTAGCGGAGAAGTAATGTGTTAAATAAGTTATGAAAAATTAAAGGAAACATTTTAAAAATAACGTAACATGATTGTTAATGTAATTGTTTTGTCACTGTTATGAGTGTTGCTGTCATGATTTGATTATCATTATTTCTTTCAATCGGTTTGTATTTGGAGGATGTGTTGTGTTCAAGTTATATTCTGTGTTTGTCAGCCGTAGTAAAGATAACAGGTTTCATTCATCGAAGTGTTCACTACCCAAATTGATACTTGTGAAGATGTTTAACAGGCATTCCCGGTATTAAGTTGTGGATTTGCCTGCAAATATTTTGTGGCAGCGTGTCTATTAACTTAATTTAAACTTAAGCTTTACACCTTGCTTTCCTATTGATATGTTTACAAAGGATTGTTCAGATTCAGAGGGTTGTTCCTTTCTTACTGCATCAATAAACAGCTTGTCTTTCTCTTTATCTGAGACATCACACACTGCATGCACGGGTTTACCATTCCCAGTCCTGCAAAGTCAGTTCACGTGAGTCGCTCGGAGTACATGCATCAAAGGTTCTCAGCTGTGCTTGTGCTATCTCGTGCGATGTTGCGATGTCCACGGCTTTATTTAATGTTAGCTAAGACCTGGCCCTTAAAGGTTTCTCTCGAACTTTCTCCGATTTTGTGCCAAACACTAGTCTATCCCTGAACATTTCATCTTCGTTTGCATAAGCATAGTCCTTCACCCGTGAATATTTAGTGTTAACATGTCTATTGGATTGTTGCTGACGGACAGCCTTATATGTGCAGGCATTCAATTACGTGGGAGGCGTGACGATGAGGGACGCAACTCCGCCTCACACGGCGACCGAGCTGCAGGCTATGGCCGTATATATGTATGTAAGTAGGTTCCAGTTATGACCGTTGCGCATAGAATTTCGAAATGAAACCTGCCCAACTTTTGCAAGTAAGCCATAAGTAATGAGCCTTCCAAATTTCAGCCTTCTACCTACACGGGAAGTTGGAGAATTAGTGGTGAGGCAGTCAGTCAGTCAGTCAGTCAGTGCTTTGCCTTTTATTAGTATAGATTAAATGCTTTGTGTTAAGTGTTCCCTGAGCCATGTTAAATCGGTACATGCTTCTTAAACTGACTTCCTCTTGTAGTGAAGAGGCACCGGCACAGTAATTGCTGCACACAATACATTCACTTCATGATTTTTCTGCTCCCTGAACATTTAGAATGCAAAGATAAATACTAGATATAATTTTCATTATGAAATGCATTAAAGCATGTTTTAATCATGTGGGGGCATGGGGAACAGTTAACACAAAACATTTAATGTGCTACATTTACTTATGACGGGGTTTGAGAAAATCTAGTAAATTAAACATTGATTTTAGGATGAAGTTTAGTTTGCAAAATTCTACTTTAATTATAAAATAAACTATGAGAATAAAGTGGAAATGTCGAGAATAAAGTCAACATGTCGACTTTGTTCTTGAAGTATAGTTTGTTTTTTTCTTCCCTGTGTCCATATTTTTTTTCTTCACCATTTCCCTAATACAATTCCGTAGGGTTTACCACAAATAGCATTTTAAATGCAAGTTGCAATTTTATCATTTATGTATATAGTTTAGATCGAAGCAAGGTCCATATTAATGCAATTTGCTTAAATGATGGTTCAGTTGGTAAAGATGTCATCACCAAGTTGCACTTCTATTTTCTTTTATTTTTATTTGGTGAATACTGTGTAATGCACCTGGGCTTAAAGTAATAGTATCATTACTGGAAGTTGCACTATTATTTATTTTATTGTTATTATTTATTAGTTTAAATATTATGTAGTTTAATGATGGTGAAGTTGTTTAAAAAGTGACTTTAACGTGTCAGTGGACAGAGATTAACATTAATAGAAAGTGTAGTTGGTTTACAAAAAAAATTACTATTCCTTTTCTAAGACATGCTCAGTGCAATACAACTTTTGACAATCATCTGTGGATATTTTACTAAGTCTAAATGCCTCTTTGGATCGTTGAAAATATGTTATCAAAATTATAGTTTAAGTTGTTCGCAAAATTAATTCAATAAAAAGGCTCTATATTTTGACTGCATCTGTCATGCAGTGTGATTCCTCATTAGTGCCACCCCCTTGAAAACTATCACTTTATTGGGAAATGCAATCCTGTATTAATACCTGTGTGCACATAAAAATTTTTTTGTACAATGCTCATGACAGTGGAATAGGTTATTCTTAGCTAGTCTACTGCAGTAATTGCAGTGAAAAGTGTGATTAACATCCACTCATGCATGGGGAAAAAAATTAAATTGAACACACGCTATGGAAAAGCGGTCGGATCATCTGCTGGCGAGCTGCCTGTTCTGCTTGTCACGCTGCCCAATCATTTCAAACAGCTGTCCTTCTGCTACTTCACGTCTCTGTTGCTTGTGTTGTGGGGGGTTTTGGGGGGTTAGGTGGCTGACCGCACGCAAGGAGAAGCGGTCGGATCATCTGCTGGCTTTTTACTGCTGGCGAGCTGCGTGTTTTTGCTTGTCACTTGTCATTGTTTTAAGAGCTGGGAGCAAGGACTTCGAATTGTCTTCCAAGAAGATCACGTCTCGTCTCCTTAGTCTCCCTCCCCAAGTTTTTTTTTTTGTAATAGAGAGATATGAATTGCAAAATATGCATTTGATTTGAATGATGTCACATCCTGTCAAAGAAAGTGAAAAGAATGTCCATTAAGAGTTAATAATGAAGAGCTACAGATGATGCAGATTTAGTACTCAACAAACTAAAATCAAGATATCTGCCTACAGACACAGTAGATGGATGTAGGAGGTCATAACGTTAAACGGCACATCTGAATGAAGATCCACAGGAAGTTAACATTCCTGTCTAATTTTAAATGCAAAAATGCCATGCCAGAATAGCCACAGCGTTTAACACATGGTACAATCCAGATCTCAGTACTTATCTAGACTCTGTTTGCTGTTATAATGTATAGTAATGCAGAAGGCAAAATGACAGATATCGTAGCAAACACTTCTCATCTGTTCTGTCTTAGCGGTTGTTAAAATGTATAAATAAATAAGCTTCATTAACTTTTTGCTCTTGAACTAATAACAGAAATTTTAGCTTTTATTTTCTCTCAGCGTCATCTTACATTCACCTTCTTTTGATCTCCTACTGAACCCCGGTGGTTTACTCTTCAGAGACTTTGGAATTTGGGGCAGGTGTTTAGGAAGAAGTCCTTTAGGGTATAGCCTTTGCAGTGCAGGATCTCACCACTATTCATTACAAACTTTTAATGGGTTGCCCCAGACATTTATTCTTGTTTGGAAATCACATCTGGCCCTGAGAGACTAAGCTATATTATGAAGTGAATGTGTGGATTCTCAAGGCATATTTTTGATTGTTTTTTACTAAGTGTGTGGGACATACCTGATAATATATAGCCATAAATCACACAAGAAATGCCTCAATGGGATTTAAAATGCCCTATTTTGACAGCCCCAATCCTTGACTCCCTAAGAAGACCAGAACCTCCACCCCATCTCCAATGGGAAAAGCAATTCAGAGAGAGACCCTCTTCCAGGTAGGTTGGGTCTGCAGTGAGTGTCAAAAAAGAGTAAATATTATAAAACCGAGCACAAGTAATCTTCTTCACAACACTAGATTGCCAATCGATCATTGCCACCTCAGAAATGTAATACAATAGTACAAACTACAAGGCAGAATGCAAGAATAGATTATACCACTCACTAAATTCAGATTTGAGAATACAGATTTGTTCAAATACATCAAAACAAAATAGAAACTATTAAAATAAACAGAAAACGACTATCTGTCCATCGGCTTACTGTAAAACCACTTCCAGATTGTAGAAAATGAAGCAGACAAAACAGACAGAGGCCTAGAGACCTTGACCAGCTAGCTGTCTCCCTTGTACTGGCCATTCTACAGCTGAATCAGTGCTGGTTCAGAATATCTGATGATGGGACCTGTCAAACCCATGATTCTATTGTTGTTTTATCTGAGAACTTTTCCATAGGTAGGTAAACAACTTGAGGAGGAGAAACAAAATGGGTGAGGATTAGCAATAGTTTAAAAATACTATATTACTTATATTTTAGTACTTATGACTAACAGATATGCAGTATGCACAGTTAATCAGCAGCTCTACTTGGCGTATGTTAAACTGAAGTACAGATATTCAGCCTGGATTTAAAAGTTGAGACTAAAAGAGTACCTCTTGTAATAGCAGGCAGACCATTCCACAGTTTTGAGGCTCTAACTAAAAGCTCAACATCCCACTGTTATTTTAGTAATCTTTGGAGCTGAAAGCAGACCGGCATCTTGAGATCTTAATGCACTCTCTTGTTTGTAAGTAAGTAATGGTAAGTTCAGATAAATAAGCAGGGTCTTTTTCCATTTACAGCTTTATATGTTAAAAGAAGGATTTTAAAATGTGTCCTAAACGTAACCAGGAGCTAGTGTAAAGACTTAGAGCTAGAGTCAAGTGTTTATATTTTCTTGTTCTTGTAATAATACTTGTAGGAGCATTTTGACTTAACTGAAAGCTGTATAAAGAATGTTTTGAGCATTCATGAATACCACATTGCAGTAGTCTGTTCTACTAGAAATAAATGAAGTAATTTTTCAGAATCCTGCACCTTAATTTTCCAACATTTGTGAGATGGAAAAAAAATGTTTTGGATAGTTTTGTAATGTGCGCTTTTACTGACATGCTAATTTCTAAGATAACGCCTAAGTTGCAGGCTGATTCAGTAAAAGTAATGGTAATTAGTTAAATAATGACAAAATATTGTTGCTATCAGCATCATTCCCTCCAATAATTAACATTTCTGTATTATCTTTGTTCATAGTTAAGTAGTTCTCATCCCTCCACTCCACTAACACTTTAATTAAGGACAACTTTGGAGAAATGCTATTTAGCCTAAAGGAAAAGTGTAACTGGGTGTCATCTGTGTATGAGTGAAAATTAGCATAGGTTTTCTAATGATGGTTCCCAGTGGAATCATGCAAAGTGAAACAGCAAAGGTCTCATTACTGAGCCCTGCGGGACACCATATCTCATTTCTGTGTACAATGGAGCACTGTCTTAATATTTCTGTATGTACTAGAATCGCTTTGATAAATAAGAACTAAACCAGACAAAGATATTGCCTGTAAGCCCAATGCGAGTTAAAATAGAATGGTCAGTGGTATCAAACACTGCACTTAAATCTAGTGACATGATTACAATGGAATTTCCTTTGTCAGGGAAGGTTAGAATGTGGTTTTCAACATAGTGCATCTGGAAAGTATTCACAGCCCATCACTTTTTCCACATTTTGTTAGATAGATAGATACTTTATTAATCCCAAGGGGAAATTCACATAATCCAGCAGCAGTATACTGATACAAAGAAACAATATTAAATTAAATAGTAATAAAAATGAAAAGAATTAAAATAAAATTAATGTTCGCATTTACTATGTTACAGACTTATTCCAAAATGGATTAAATTAATTTTTTTCCTCAGAATTCTACACACAACACCCCATAATGACACGTGAAAAAAAGTTTACTTGAGATTTTTTGCAAATTTATTAAAAATAAAAAAATTGAGAAAGCACATGTACATAAGTATTCACAGCCTTTGCCATGAAGCTCAAAATTGAGCTCGGGTGCATCCTGTTTCCCCTGATCATCCTTGAGATGTTTCTGCAGCTTAATTGGAGTCCACCTGTGATAAATTCAGTTAATTGGACATGATTTGGAAAGGCCCATACCTGACTATATAAGGTACCACAGTATACAGTTCATGTCAGAGCACAAACCAAGCATGAAATCAAAAGAATTGTCTGTAGACTTCTGACTGCAGCAACGTATAGGGACATCCTAGATGAAAACCTGCTCCAGAGCGCTCTTCACCACAGACTTGGGCGATGGTTCATCTTTAAGCAGGTCAACAACCCTAAGCACACAGCCAAGATATCAAAGGAGTGGCTTCAGGACAACTCTGTGAATATCCTTGAGTGGCCCAGCCAGAGCCCAGACCTGAATCCGATTGAACATCTCTGGAGAGATCTTAAAATGGCTGTGCACCGACGCTTCCCATTCAACCTGATGGAGCTTGAGAGGTGCTGCAAAGAGGAATTGGCGAAACTGGCCAAGGATAGGTGTGCCAAACTTGTGGCATCATATTCAAAAAGACTTGAGGCTGTAATTGCTGCCAAAGGTGCGTCGACAAAGTATTGAGCAAAGGCTGTGAATACTTATGTACATGTGATTTTTCAGTTTTTTTATTTTTAATAAATTTGCAAAAACCTCAAGTAAACCTTTTTGATGTTGTCATTCTGGGGTGTTGTGTGTAGAATTCTGAGGAAAAAATGAATTTAATCCATTTTGGAATAAGGCTGTAACATAACAAAATGTGGAAAAAGTGAGGCGCTGTGAATACTTTCCGGATGCACTGTACGTTTCTGTACTATGACCAGTGCGGAGGACAGATTTGAATTTCTTAAATAAATTGTGAAGTATAAGGTGTGATTGATGCTGATCGGCAACTACTTTTTCCAAGTATTTTAGAGAGAAAGGGTAAATTTGAAATGGGTCTGTAATATTACTAAGTGTATGTGGATCTATGTCTGACTTTTTAAGTAGTGTATTTTTTTAAAATGAAACTTGTGGCATTGGGAACTGTGCCATTCAATAATGACCTGTTGGTAATATTAAGAATAGGTGCCGCAAGAATATCCATTAAGCTTTTTACTGGTTTTGTTGCCACTGGATTTCAGGAGGCAAGTAGCAGGTTTCATGCCTTAATATTATATTATTAATCTGATGAAAACAGGACTTTCAGCACAGCAATGTGATGACTGAGGGTTAAATTTTGCATTCAACTAAGTTAAAATTAAACTCTTAAAAGTGTTCATTATTGCTGTATTGTGTAGTTACTAACTACCAGAAGATTTTTTTTTTAATGTTAACACAAAATTCTTTAAGTTAAAACAGTAGATTATTAAAGCATTAAATTAGTGTTATTTGGTTTACAGTGCTGTGAAAAAGTATTTGCCCCCTTCCTTTTTTTTTTTTTTTTTTTTTTTAAAACATGTTCGTTACACTTAGCAGATGTTTTAGATCATCAAACAAATTTAAATATTTGACAAAGATAACCCAAGTAAGCACAAAATGCAGTTTTTAAGTGATGATTTTATTTATTAAGGAAAAAAAAAACACTATCCAAACCTGTAAGGTCATATGTGAAAAAGTAAATGCCCCCTAAACCTAGTAACTGGTTGTGCCACCCTTAGCAGCAACAACTACAATCAAGCGTTTGCGATGACTGGCAATGATTCTTTCACATCGCTATGGAGGAATGGAATTTTGGCCCACTCTTCTTTGCAGAATTGTTTTAATAAAGCCACATTGGAGGGTTTCCGAGCATGAACCACTTTAAGGTCATGCCACAGCATCTCAATTGGAATCAAGTCGGAACTTTGACTAGGCTACTCCAAAACTTTCACTTTGTTTTTTTTAAGCCATTCAGAGGTGGGCTTGCTGGTGTGTTTTGGATCAGTGTCCTGCTGCAGAACCGAAGTGTGCTTTAGCTTGAGGTCATGAACTGATTGCTGGACATTCTCCTTCAGGATTTTTTGGTATAGAGCAGAATTCATGGTTCCATCAAACACAGCAAGTCAAACAAGGTCCTGAAGCAGTAAAGTAGCCCCAGACCATCACACTACCACCAACATGTTTGACTGTTGGTATTATGTTAATTTTCTGAAATTCTGTGTTAATTTTATGCCATGATGTAACAGGACGCACACCATCAAAAAAGTTCAACTTTTGTTTCGTCAGTCCACGGAATATTTTCCCAAAAGTCTTGAAGATCATCAAGATGTTTTTTGGCAAAAGTGAGATCCGCCTTGATGTTCTTTTTGGTCAGTACTGGTTTTCACCTTGGAACTCATCATGTCCATCCATGTCGTTCTTGCCCAGTCTCTCTCTTATGGTTAAATCATGAACGCTGACCTTAACTGAGGCATGTGAGGCCTGCAGTTCTTTAGATGTTGTTCTGGGTCCTTTTGTGACCTCTTGGATGAGTCGTTGCTGTACTCTTGGGGTAATTTTTGAGGCTGGCCACTCCAGGGACATTCTCCACTGTTCCATGTTTTCTCCATTTGTGGATAATAGCTCTTACCATTAGAAATGGCTTTGTAACCTGTTCCAAACTGATAGATGTCAATTTCTTTATTTCTCATCTTTTCCTGAATTTCTTTAGATTGTGAAATGATGTCTTCCTTTTTTGGATCTTTTGGCCTACTTCACTTTGCCAGACAGATTCTATTTAAGTGATCTCTTGATTCAACAGGTCTGGCAGTAATCCGGCCTGGGTGCGGCTAGTAAAATTGAACTTAGCTTTTCAAAAACTGTGATTAACCACAGTTGCATCTTGATTTAACAAGGCAGGGCAATTACTTTTTCATATAGTTTCAACTAGGTTTGGATAGTTTTTTTTTCCTTAATTAGTAAAAGCATCACTTATAAAACAGCTTTTTGTGATTACTTGGGTTATCTTTGTCTAATATTTAAAATTGATGATCTAAAACATTTAAGTGTGACAAACATGCAAAAAAAGGAAATCAGGAAGGGGCAAATACTTTTTCACAGCACTGTGAATTATACTTACAGGTACATGTAATCAGCTTGCAAATGCAAGCTAATAGTTTGAGTTTTTCCTCTTAATTGTACCATATGTAGAGACTATGAAACTTGTTACAGCAGCGAACCCACATGTTACTGCAGAAAAGATTATGAAAATACTGTGTTCTGACATATGCATGTATAAAGTAAATCAATTAAGAATATTATTGTGCCTGCTAGTCCCAACAAAATTCTCAAGGTTGTGTAGTTAATGCTATGTTAAATAGTATCAACAGTAACACTTGAGAGGAAAAGAGGTCTGGTGCCAGCCTTTCAACTTATTTGTTATTAAAACTTATAACAAAATACAAATCGGTGCAGTTCTCAATTTGAGTCCACATTAAGAAATATTGATATAGCACTATCCTTTTTAGCAATAGTATCAAGGTTGTAATCCCCAAGGTTGTTTAAGAAAATATCTTTATGTTTAAACATATACGGCCTGGAAGTCTTCAGAGGAGAAGTGTGAATGTTCTCATGTACATGTATTAAAAATATTTTTAAAAACACAATAAGGATTGAGGTCATACAGATCATTTTTTGGATCATCAGCATTCTTTGAATTAAATGGATTTGGTTGAGAAGCTGACGCACCCAGCTTTGGCTTTGTGTCTAATACCAGAGTTAGCAGGAATTATTTGGATTGTGTCTTGCAGAGTATTGAAGCTTGTAAACAGAAGCAAATTCTGAAGCATCTTCATTGTGATGCTGCTGTCTTTTGTATAGTTGATTAAGGAAGGTATGCTAATTACTTATTGTTTTTAAACACCTGTAGATTTCATGGTGACTATGATCCAGTAATATGGAGATCAATTGTGGTAAATTTGAAGTAGTCATTCTAACACATGTAGAATGTGTTTTGTTTTTGCTAAGTTCTGAGCCATGACTGTAGTGTAGTTATTTTGTGGAACACATTTGCATTGTGGTGAAAGTTAGAGTTAGGTATTATTGGCAGATGTGAAATAGAATAATTTGCTCAGTTCAGTTAATATTTGTGAATGAGATTTTCATGTATAAAATATGGTGGTTTAACAGCTGAAAGTATGTCATTCATCTGAATTCTGTTTTAATAAAGTT
This sequence comes from Polypterus senegalus, assembly GCF_016835505.1. Taxonomy (NCBI): domain Eukaryota; kingdom Metazoa; phylum Chordata; class Cladistia; order Polypteriformes; family Polypteridae; genus Polypterus; species Polypterus senegalus. The sequence goes on from NC_053159.1 coordinate 55,065,411, forward strand.
TGTTTAGCCTTTTTTCATATTATGCATTTTTTATAAATTAATTGTAAACAGAGCAATTAATATTGCATTTTTTCCCCCCCTTGCCAGATCTGTGAGTGTCCCGGTCAGAAACATTAAGCCCCGTTTAACACGGAAAAAATGAGTGAACTTGACCAATTACGCCAAGAGGCTGAACAGCTGAAGAACCAGATCAGAGTATGTGATTTTTTTTTTTTTTTTGCCTTAATAAACTTGACTTTAACATTGAGTACAGTGAGGTATTGGTTTTGCATGACTTTAAGAAATCATATCCAAACTAAGTGTATAATATGGTCACTGTGCCTATCATAATATCAGATTGAAATGAAATTAGAGTATTGTTAATACAGCAGTCTTTTCTGCATGATGAAGTTATTTGTTTAAATGCAATTTATTGGTTGCTGACATTCAAAGATTGACAAATGAGTAATTCAGGATGATAAAACATAGGATAGTATCTAGTTATATAAGTTTGTTTTTTGTGTTTTTTTTAACAAAAGTTTTTTTTTAAATAAAATGTAGTTATGGAAAAGTAAAAAAAAAGAAAAACACTGACTTTTCTCTAGATTCTCACATTAGCAATACAATATTATTTTTCATACATTCTTTTTTTAAGACAAGTATTTGTTTTTAGTTAAAGGCTAGACTGTCACATTTCTTTTTAAATCCAATTAAATCTGTACAGTTTTTCAAGTTTTCTACACGTCATTGAATATTTTTTGTCTGTCAACACAAAATCAGAACTGTAAATGCTCTTAAACAGCTAAACAAAATTTTTGCTAAACTAACACTTTGCAATCCATTTCACATAGCTTTGAATTAAACATACTAGCCAACCCCTTACCCTTTAATTTTCCCAGACTTGTTCCATCATCCTGCCTAAAGGAATGCAGAGAAAGCAAAGACGTAAACATTACCTTTTTCTTCACAGTTAAGTGTTTTGACTCTCACAAAGCTACCAAAATGCAATCTTAATTTTACTTTATTTTTTAAACTGTTACTCATGAACAAACTAAGAAAAAAATATGAATCTTCCTGAAAACCCTCAGTTTTCCGAGTCTTAATCTTCCAGTACTGATCCTCATACTTTTCAGAATTGCTTCTAAATACCTTCATACGTCCACAGACTGAAACACACAGTATGTATATTTAAATGGCATTCATCCCTGCTAAATTATACCAACCAATTGTAATTAAATGAATTACAGTTATTCTGGAAAATCAAAATGACTAGAAAGTCCAAATGTATTTTTTCAAGTAAGTAGCCTAATTTTTAAAATTTTTTAACTAGTGACCATTTTAAAATACTTTGAGTCATTGAAGTATTGTATAAAGCTATTATGCGATGTATGTTAGTATTTTTAACTGTGATTTTTTTTTCTTTCATATGCTAATGTGGAATTTACATGAGTTTATCCCCCCCAGTACTCCTGTTTTCCTCCTGTGTGCTTGTTAGTTTAATTGTAAAAACAATACTAGAATGTGTGTGTGGTTGTTTGAGTGCCCCCTGAACTGGTTAAGTGGGTTGGAAAATATACGCTTTTTTTCTTTCCAGTTATCTCATTGCTTTATGGGTGATGTTTTCTGAAACTAAGACTAACTAATGCTAACCTACTTTCAGAAAAACAGTTTCATAATACTTTACCGTTTACCTGTATGACAGACCAGTTTGATGTATTTATCTGTAGGCTATTTTCATTGTTACAGGCTATAACAAATAGAATACAATAATCACCCATTACTTTGTGGGTTTGGTGGAGTTTGGAGGGATGATTTGGGGAAGAAGTCTGAACACATTTTAAGAATGTTATTTCTATTCAACTCTCCAGATAAAATGACTTGCTGTTTAAACAAAAGAAGGTAAAATGACATGTCATTAGCCTAGGTACATCATACCTGAACATTATTTACCACTAGCCTGAGTTAACCTTCTTCAAAGTAATAGTTCTTTCACAACTACATGGGATAACTAACACACATCATTAAAAAGTGATTTATAAACTAAAAAAAAAAAGAAGTAAAATAAGAGTCTTTGGACTTGTTTATATCTGTGTAATGCAGTTGTGATAAATGTTTAATTGCATTGTTGAACATCAGACATTGTAGCTCTATGTAATAAACACTGTGAAAAAAACACCACATAAGGTATTGAACCATATTTTTGTTTTATTCATTTTAGTTTTGCATTAGTTTGAGCGAGCAAAATTACAAGTTCTGTCAGTTCATTAAGTAATTGATAGCTTGATGCATGTTTTCCTGGTGGGTTTCCATAGTGTGCTCAGTTTTCCATCCAAAGACTTGAAGGTTTGGGGATTTGGTGAAGCTACAATGACACCAGTGTATGTGTGTGCTTGTGTTCACCTTGCGATGAGCTGATGCCCCGTCCAGAGATTTTGTTTGTCTTGCGCCGATGCTGCTGGAATGGGCGCATCCCCGAATTGATGGATGTAATCATTAAACATCCTTTTCAGAGATATTTTGGCAAGGTGTCTTCGAAATTTAATAGAGGTTTCAGGCACACGTGTCGCATTGCATGAAGTATAAACCTGGCCTTAGGCGTCTTACTTTTCAGCTGATGATCTTGACTAGGGCTTATTTTTGGGATAGAGTTTATATTACAGAGCAGCCTGAAAATCATTCTAAGGCTTATTTTCTTAGTAGGTCTTATTTTCGGGGAAACACAGTAGGAGTTCCATTTTATTTTCCTTGCAATTTTCTGTAGATGGGCCTGTAGAATTTCATCAAGGTAACTGAAGCACACAATTTATTAAGAAACTGAACAATATATTTAGTTGACAAACATAAATATGATAGAAATACGGTAACTGCTTATGTACAGCATTGACTTAAGAAAAGATAGTGTGGACAAGGTAGATAAACACAGAACAAAGAAGCAGTTAGGTGTTCTTTTGCTTTTTCGAGATTTTCTGGATTTCCTTGATTTTTTTTTAAGCTTGTCTTTGCATTTCACTTTTGGAATTTTACTAAGGTGTCAGATTCAGTTGTGTCTTGTTTAAATTGACAGCTGTTGGTGAGAGGGTTAACTGCTGTGTTGGGTCTGAAGCTTTTTGTCCCCAAATTAGTAAAGTTTGTTAAATCTGGCGTTTACCTGACATAATTGTAGGACAAATTGACATTATCCATTCTGATCTGCCAGGAGCTCAAGTCTTGTCTTAGCAAGTCAGTGCCAGACACTCTTAATCTCAACTAGATTTGTTTCCATGATGGGGCCCCTCATCAGAATGCAGTCACTGCACCTTATCTGATAAGATGACCAATTACATTAACACTCAGAAACAGGTCTTAGAGGCACCACCTGGATACCCAAGTTTGATCGAAGTGGCAGTTATGTGGGCTTACGTGCATCCAGTCAGTCAGAAGCAAGATGTCCACTCCTGCCTTTTAAAAAAAATCCTTTCACATCCCAACTCATTGCTTCATCTATCGGCTCACTGCTTTCAACCTGTCTGTGATTGTAGCTGTCCATAGCCAGACCCCATTGCCAATAGGGTGTGGCCTTTTCTTTACGAGAGAAAAGTTAAACAATGCTTCCGTTGTCTATTATCCTAATATGAACAAATTGTATTATTTGTTGCAATAAGCGTGTTTGGGGTATTTGTTGAATAAGTGGCCAACCACAACATACATATAAAGTAACAGTGTTAATGTACACTGTTGCCTATTTATGAATCTCATTAATAAATTGCAGGTACCACTTCTAGGGCTGAATGATTTAGAGAAAATATTTAGTTGCGATTTCTATGATAGATACGGTCATTAAGATTTGATTTGCGATATAATTTTTAAAGTCTTTCAGTTCAATATTCACTGTGTAATAGATTTAAAACATGATGGAGCATTACCACATGAAATACCATCAAAATATGAAGTGCTTTATATTCTAATTCAAATATGACATGAATTTTTAATTAGCATAGAGCTTAGAACAGTTATCTTAAAAGCTATGACTTGTGGCTCAGGAATAGTATGTAAATATTGTACCATCTGTAATCAATAAAACGATATGCAGTGGTATGAAAAACTATTTGCCCCCTTCCTGATTTCTTATTCTTTTGCATGTTTGTCACACACAATGTTTCTGATCATCAAAAAAAAATCCAAACCTACATGGCCCTGTGTGAAAAAGCAATTGCCCCCTGAACCTAATAACTGGTTGGGCCACCCTTAGCAGCAATAACTGCAATCAAGCGTTTGCGATAACTTGCAATGAGTCTTTTACAGCGCTCTGGAGGAATTTTGGCCCACTCATCTTTGCAGAATTGTTGTAATTCAGCTTTATTTGAGGGTTTTCTAGCATGAACCACCTTTTTAAGGTCATGCCATAGCATCTCAATTGGATTCAGGTCCGGACTTTGACTAGGCCACTCCAAAGTCTTCATTTTTTTTTTCTTCAGCCATTCAGAGGTGGATTTGCTGGTGTGTTTTGGGTCATTGTCCTGTTGCAGCACCCAAGATCGCTTCAGCTTGAGTTGACAAACAGATGGCCGGACATTCTCCTTCAGGATTTTTTGGTAGACAGTAGAATTCATGGTTCCATCTATGACAGCAAGCCTTCCAGGTCCTGAAGCAGCAAAACAACCCCAGACCATCACACTGCCACCATCATATTTTACTGTTGGTATGATGTTCTTTTTCTGAAATGCTGTGTTCCTTTTACGCCAGATGTAACGGGACATTTGCCTTTCAAAAAGTTCAACTTTTGTCTCATCAGTCCACAAGGTATTTTCCCAAAAGTCTTGGCAATCATTGAGATGTTTCTTAGCAAAATTGAGACGAGCCCTAATGTTATTTTTGCTTAACAGTGGTTTGCGTCTTGGAAATCTGCCATGCAGACCGTTTTTACCCAGTCTCTTTCTTATGGTGGAGTCGTGAACACTGACCTTAATTGAGGCAAGTGAGGCCTGCAGTTCTTTAGACGTTGTCCTGGGGTCTTTTGTGACCTCTTGGATGAGTCATCTCTGCGCTCTTGGGGTAATTTTGGTCGGCCAGCCACTCCTGGGAAGGTTCACCACTGTTCCATGTTTTTGCCATTTGTGGATAATGGTATTTTCCCAAAAGTCTTGGCAATCATTGAGATGTTTCTTATTAAAATTGAGATGAGCCCTAATGTTCTTTTTGCTTAACAGTGGTTTGCGTCTTGGAAATCTGCCATGCAGGCAGTTTTTGCTTAGTCTCTTTCTTGTAGTGGAGTCGTGAACACTGAACTTAATTGAGGCAAGTGAGGCCTGCAGTTCTTTAGACGTTGTCCTGGGGTCTTTTGTGACCTCTCGGATGAGTCGTCTCTGCGCTCTTGGCGTAATTTTGGTCGGCCGGCCACACCTGGGAAGGTTCACCACTGTTCCATGTTTTTGCCATTTATGGATAATGGCTCTCACTGTGGTTCGCTGGAGTCCCAAAGCTTTAGAAATGGCTTTATAACCTTTACCAGACTGATAGATCTCAATTACTTCTGTTCTCATTTGTTCCTGAATTTCTTTGGATCTTGGCATGATGTCTAGCTTTTGAGGTGCTTTTGGTCTACTTCTCTGTGTCAGGCACCTCCTATTTAAGTGATTTCTTGATTGAAACGGGTGTGGCAGTAATCAGGCCTGGGGGTGGCTACGGAAAATGAACTCAGGTGTGATACACCACAGTTAGGTTATTTTTGAACAAGGGGGCAAATAGTTTTTCACATCACTGTATAAGTAAAGTAATTACTAAATATAATAGAAAAATTCAATGTAAATGTTACATGAAATGTCTAAATATTGCACCTTAAAATAAAACATTTACTTGCATTTAACTTTCAAACTTTTTTTTTTTTATACAAAGACTGTCACTAAAGGATATAATGCAGAACAACTAAGATCTTAAAATCACTCCAAACAACAGAAGGCCTCCATAATACTTGCTTCACTGACATCCCTACATTCTCAACACTCATTGTGGTCTTTACAGATTTTTTGGCAATAACACCAGCATGTTGCACACTGACAATATGATTTCATTGCCCAAACACTAAGCAGTCTCCCTGTGGCTAGTATATACCGGAATTTGAGAGTCAATTTGCTCAGCATCACAACATTAACATTGTGTACTAGAGCTGTCAAGTTAGGTGAAAAATAAGGTTTGGACATTCAAATTATAAACAAGGAAATATTCTAATTTTTTTAAACTTAGGTTAGCACTGCTGGCCATTACATTTAGTTTAGAGAAGAACAACAAACACCAAATTAAAAAAAATCCAAGTAGTACTCTAGCAAATGTTTAAAAATAAGAGCCATTAAAATCTCATGCAGCTGCACCCTATCGAAGGCAAGCATCAGCACCACTTTCTTGTTTTCAGCCTACTAACGGAGGCTAGAAGTTTAAACCATATGGCCTGTTTGACACGAAAGCACAATCTTATCACTCACACCCCAGTCACTCAACTCTTCCTACAGACACGTCCTGTACTTTCGCAAAAAATGTTTTCCTCTGGGCTCCACCACAGCCTTACTTTATAGTTGTTACCAGCTGGGTGCTATTAACGAGACCCAAGCAACATTGTCATAAGCACTTAATGTTTTGTAGTCTCACCAGTAAAGCAGTTAATAAATATTAATAACGATGTAATGAGGTGTAGTGCCAGTGCGTGTGACTTGTAAGGATTTAGGCCTCTATTCGTGGCTCCATTTATGGCCCACTGTTCTGAAAAATATCAAAACAAATAATGGCCAGTTAGTTAGCAAGACTGTAGCAGCACGAGAATAGTGAATGAAATAAAGGAGCAAGCAGACGAAAGGCTGACTTTTTATGTTGGAGGCACCCACTGCACTGCACCTGTTTTAATTTTAAATAGAGCAAATCCTATTGTGCTTTTTTTAAACAAAGCACTGATTTAAAAAAAAAAAAAATGAACAGCAGAGATTCAATCAAGCGCTGGTTTGAAGAGAAGATTTGCAACAAGAGGTCAGAATAGTGTATCACCAAGCCAGACACCATGAATGTATAAAGCAAAAGAAACAGTGAGGCTGCTGTATGACGTGTGCCTACACACAACTATGCACAGAAAGAGATCAAAGTAAAAAGTTCCCCCATATGTAACTCCCTCCTTGTTCGTGCCCAGGTCATGTACAGTGAATGAACTTAGCAACTGTTTAGTACGATTCCATTCAGTGCCTTCACTCACACCGTTTGATAACTGAGTTCTGTTACCAATATGAGGATGTGAAATACCAGGTAGTCATGTAATTACGGAGCTAGGGCAATGTCTGGCATTTTGCAATATCTGTAAGCTATTTTTTTTTAATTGATACACTATACTTTGTAATTATTAATCGTCCGCATTGGTGACTTTGGATCTACGCACAACCTTCTCTAGGAGGTAATGCTGAGTTAATGTCTACGCCGATTATCCAGTTTGGGTATGAGATTTGATCACACCCACTAGAAGGTGCATCTATCAATCCAATCAAAAAATCACATATTTGGTTCTTTTTGAATCTACAGGTACATACAGTATTTTCATTTTAAATAGTTATTACAGGATGGCCGTAGTGGTCTGTTTGGATGGGCATGCCCACAAAAATGGGTCTGACTTGTGGGGCAAAAAAGGACGTTTGCTTTTTAGGTTTGCTAATGTAGGAAAAAAAAGTTCAAAATAACGAAAAGGCCAATTGTAGAAGTGAAGTGCAACAATTGATCTGCAAAATATTCCAGCTTTGCAAAGCGCTTCACTAGTAAAATGCCTGTTGGTCAGACACACTGCATAATATATATCCTAAAATGAAGCATTACGATTAGCTAATCGCATTGTTTCAAATTGCATTTTCGATTTGAAATCAATTAATCGGTCATTCATATCTGTTTATATATCTGTATTATTATATTATTTGTATTATTGTGAAGTTAGAACAACTTACCAGGAATTTTTTTGGGTTCATTTACTCTCATCCTTTAAGATTAACACACACAGATGCACACACATACACGTAGCGATGCTATCCAGACAGTCTTAAGTTGTGCCAATTGCCAATCATTCAGCAACATTACACATAGGATTCTCTACATAGGGACTCACTGTCAGCAGAGTTAACAAACAACTTTTGGTTACATGCCACTTTCCAAACTGTCTTGCTTTTACCATAGTTGCTCTTACTATTGAGGAATGACCTTAATGCCCCGATAAACAGCTTGGAAAAGAAAGCTGTAATTTGACCCACACTATGCACCCTCTTATTTTAATTGCTGTAGATAAATGACAAAGGATAGTAAATTTAAATGCAATGTTGTAATTGTTCATATATAAAAATACCAAACAGAAGAAAATATAATAGAAAAAATAGCAAAGTTTTAGAAAAGCTTACTAAAAATCAGAAATATCAAGGGGTAGATGTTTTATCCTGGGTGGCCTTTAGTTTAGCGATCGGTGCTAAGTTATATTCTCCAGTTTTCAGATGAAATGGTTACACATGTCTCCATCGCTGACGTGACAAAGAGCTGCAGCAGATGCAGATTACAATACTCAAAACACCAGAATGAACAAATCTGCCTAACGATACCAGTAGAAACATGGACAAGGCTGCACAGTATCAGTTTTCTGACTGCACGTCTAAACGAATAACTAAAGGAAGTTAACTTTGTAGTGTCTTCCTTTGTGGATTCATTGCTGTGCCTTACGGGATTTTATTGACCCAGTTTTGACACCCTGTTTAAGGTGCTTTGTACATCAAATTTTTCACCCAAATCAGTTCTATATTATTGACATGACCATCTCGACCTGTTGTGCCAATGATCCTAACTTTTAGACCAGGTGACATTTAGAGTGTTTTTATGGGTTGAACAGATGAAATTTAAGGTGCTTTTACTTTTTCAAACACAAAACTGGGTTAGTTTTGTGTTGCAAGGGTTAAGTTAAAGGATTAATTTTACAACTAGATTTGTTTTAATAATCTGTTTATATATGCACATAAAATATACTTTGTTTAATGTAGGTTCTTTTCGTATTTTATTAGGTATCCATTTTGAAAAAAGTTTTTTTTTCCTGGTTATAGTATCCTTCCATGCTCATTTGTGATGAATTATTCTTTGCAAATCTTTAATTTGTCTCCAGTTACACAACACTACATTCAGCAGGAAATTTTATGTTGTTTATGTATCTGTATAAAGATAAATATTGTTTCTTGTGTCACACACCAGTAAATTTTTGTAAAGGTCTTAACTTTTAATATCTTAGACTTATTAAAATCATGCTTTTTAGAAACTAGTACTTTCACAGTCTTCCCTTTTTTAGATTGTATCACAGCTGTAATTGTTTGTCCTGAGACAAATTTGAGGCCTCTTAATCTTAAACTGCCTGGGGTTTACTGGAGGGAAGCAACGTCCAGTCCAATAGTGTCCAAGAACACTGCAGCTGAATGCTTCTCATTTCCTTTGCTTTGCTTAAGTGATAGGTTTCCAAAAAAAAGGCAGAAAATAAATAGAAATTTATGGTTCTGTGTGGAAAATTTGGCTCTTTTTGGAAGCTCTTCAAATAAATTAATACATTAATATATTTAAATGTATGTGATTAATCATGTAATTATGAAATTAATACATAAATCATATAAAGACTGAATCAAAATGAATTTAGAATCAATTCAAAGGAATTCAAAATAATACTTGAGCGGTACAACTTGAATTTGAATGCCTTCCTAAAAGGCAAGTTGAAAAGAAGGCAATAAGAAAACAAGGCCAATGTATTAATTCTCAAATTGGCATAAAAAAAATTCTTTACATTTATATTGCGCTTTTCTAGCATATGAGACACGGATGTGTCAAAGTAAAACTAAACTATCAAAATGACTGCTGACTTTGAGTGCACTACCAAAGACTGATTTAATTGAAAAAATATATCTTTTCAATTGGCATACATTAAAAGTTGTGTTAAAACTCTGTTAATGCTATCGACGCTATTAACGACTTGATAATTATAGTCTGCACAAGTGTTTTTGAACAGGTGTGCCATGGATATAACAATGTAGTGTTCTTGGGTCCAGACCAGACCTCAGGAGGTCGAGACCTGTTGAGGTGAATGGGACTACCTGGAGAAGCCCTGTGATTGCCAGCGAATTTTGAAAAGCAAATGGGAATCTCTGAGTTGCTTTTTTTTTTTTGCTACCCCCTATTTCGCCTTTTGCACAATTTACCACATCTAAGAGATTTAATGTTTTTTTTGGTTCGTAGAATCATAGTGTGCCTTGGGATTTTTTGGTTTACAAAAAGTGTGCTACCACAAGAAAAAGTCTGCAAAACTACTCTACCTATACCTTTGCACCTGGCACGCTAAAAAAGACCTCTGTTGCTGCTGTCTCACTTAAAAACTTATACTGTGCATTGCTTGGATGATTATGACTGTTGCATCCTTTGCATCAATTAGTGAAGAATGCAACATAAATTTTTAATTTTGCTAGTGTCCTTGTTACTACTGATAGCAAGAGGCAATACCTGCAGCTGATTCAGGTTCCACAGGTAGTCCAGCTCCTCCAGGATGGCTCATCCATAAGTGCCGCCACAAGAAGGCAGTGACAAGAACACTAGCAAAATGAAAAACTAGAGAAAAATCAGGAAGGATAAGGAGAGAGCAATTGTCTGTGGCCACCACCTGCAAAACCATTGCCTTTTTGGAGGTTGTCTTGCAGAAGCTTAATTGACTTGGTGTTTGACTGTGATGATGTAGTGTTCCTCTAATTTTTTTTTAACATAATTTTATTTTAAAATTCCTACTTGTAGAAAAGACATCTGCTTTTTTTCTATTAATTTAATACTTGTATCCTTCATTTCATACCAGGTTTCTCATTGTAAATATAAAACATGCTGCAGAGCTACTTTCGTAAGTGCATGACATCAATTATATAATAACATTTTCATTATAGGTGAATAATAAAGTCAGGTAATATGATATGAGAGGAATTGCCCTGCAGTGGAGCAGAGTATAAATCTGGTATACAACTATTGCAGAATATTTTTAAGTAAATACTGTAAAGCTACTCTTAATGCTCCAAAAGTATATCAGTGCCTTTAAAAAGCATTTATATATAAGCAAGCTGCTTCTGTACTTTAGAGTACTCGAGTGTGTTTCTCAAATGAAGTTTTGGTTATCTGAATATTTTACCTCATCTCGTCTTTGTAAACAACGTCACAAAATAATACTTTTTAAATACTAATTAATATATAAGGTGGTACTGTTATCAGTTTACTATTTTAAATCACCTTTTTTCATTTCTTCTAGGATGCTAGAAAGGCTTGTGCTGATTCCACCCTGTCTCAGGTAAGGTTGATTTACATAAGAAAACAGCTGTTTTGTTAATCTCACAAATCCCTTGAAGATAAATAGTATAATATCCTTTCATCATTCTTTGAATAATGCATTGATGTCTGAAATTGCATCTTCTAATTGTTAAATTTGCTCTTTTGGTACTTTGTTTAAAATATTTAGTAAGTATTTTGTGTTTCAGATAGACATTAATCTGGCATTGACATTAACAGGCTGTATATGTCAACATGGTCGATTTGACATTTTTTATAGCATACAGCAGGGGATGAGCAGTCTAAAAACAAGATTCTTTAATGGTCTGAGGAATGCAAACTTTTGTGGACCAAGACTAAATGACAACCCAACTGCTCCTAACACTATGTGCATAAACATTATGTAAGTCACTTTCTGTTGTGAAATCATAAAGTTCTGAAG